>NC_041057.1:33784627-33912304 GCF_900634775.1 Gouania willdenowi | reverse complement strand
CATTGTTTCCAACAAATGAAGCAGCGCCCGTGAAAACCCTCCAACTGAGAGCCATTGCCAGCCCCAACAGAGCAACAGTTCCTCTGAGATGGAAAAACGAGGAACACCAGCAGGTTCCTTTGTAAAGTGGATGTTAATTCTGTGTTGTTCTTGACTTGAAAATAACTTCTTTTTACTGGATTTCACTCAAAGAACCAGAACTTCCATTACTTCTTTCTGTTTATTGACAGTACTGACAACCATATTCAATCAGTGAAATTCATTTTGTTTATGAAGTGTCTATTGATACGGAAAGCATTGTCTAAGGCGCCGCACTCAAGGATCCTTCCTTCCGCTAACATGGGTTTGAATCCCCACTTTTGTCATATATATTTTTTCATTTTAACATATTTACCATAATCTACCCTTAAAAATACATATACGAAAAAAATAAAAACTTTAGGGTATTTCTTGGGTTTGGGTTAGGGCTAAAATAAAAGGGTTAGCGGGATAGTTAAAAATAAATATGAGCTAAAATAAAACTGACGGAACTTTAAATCACCTGGCGCACTTATCACCTTAACTTAACCCTAACCCTCTTTATCAATCATGTTAAATTATTGGTATTGTTCTTGAATTTTAACAACCAAATTTTAACACATCAAATATTCATAAATCTTCTTTTTAACCACGTTTTTAACAAAATCAGATTGTTAAAAGTAAGTTAAATTATTAATATAATACAATCAGGTAATTTTTTAACAGTTTTAAACCAAGGCATTTTAAAGCAATGTAGATCATTCTAAATAGTATTTACTACAACTTATTTGTATTTCACATGAACCAAAACTAGTTTCAACTACACAGTTAACTTGACAGAAATACGTTCATCAAATATTTAAATCAAACCCAATAAACAGTCCTTGTACTTCTCTATAGTCATTCTCAAATCATTCACCTTAAGTGTTCATTCTAAACAACGTTAGAATCCAAGTTTCCTGATTACTTTTGAACGCACCGTCCAAACAACATTAGTTTTATATAAAACCTGAGGTTATATATCGAGACTCTTACCACCAGATGTTCATCAAACATGGAAAGTGAAAAATTAATAACTATAAACAATCACTGCCATTGATGCAGTTCAACCACAGTGACAGGTTAGAGTTAGAGTAAAACAAACAGGTGTGCACATTCACAAGTGGGAGGGGCTTCCACCTGGCCCCTCCCCCTGTTTAGTATACTGCCTCTCCTTTAGCGAACACGCCCTCTGTCCACACTTTGAACATTGACCTCTAGGGGCGCTATTGTAGGATGAGCTGCTTTAAAATAGGGGTTTAAATCAGTCAGATGTGCACGTACAATGCACGTGCACATTGAAAAACAGTACTGTAGTATAAAAAAAAATAACACAGGAAGCAATATGCTAATCAGTTTCTCAGGAGGTTGGTGTAAAAACAGGTTTTTAAACATTTAAGTTTTCTAACATGAATTCTGTTTCTATTAATGTGTTTTTTAATTTCCGACTCTAAACTGTCAGTGGGTAAGGACTTAATTAAGCTTTTAGACGTGTAGATGGGAACATTGGGCTGAACTCACAACTGGTTATAGCATAAACTAAATTAAGCGACTTTGTGTCCAGTTATTCTACCGTGCGTGTCTTTTATTAACCATCTTGCTTCTTCTTTTCTCTTACAGAGCAAAAGAGAAAATATCACATGACCTCATTTAGCACCATAAAAAAAAGGAGCGTTCACTCTGCAGCTTCAACCCATGAACAAATAGAAATTGTGGGATTTTTACTGTGACATTAAAACTAATAAACAATATATTTGTAGTTCTGAACATATTTTGATTATTTACTTATTCATTTATTTAATTTGTGCCTTCTAAATCCAAGCTAATGTCATTCTTTTTTTGCCATAGTTACTATTAAGGTGACTTTATGCAAACGAGCAAATATTCAAATTAGGCCACTCCTACCAAATTTTGGGACAGCCAATGGCTAATTTCCTTACTGGGGAATTGGCAACAATGGAATTTGCTTGTCTATCTTTCAGCGATACATTATATAATTAACATTTTTTTAAGGGCAAAAATGTATTAAAATGCATGACATTGTCCTAAAACATGTAGATGTGGGTTTAGTTATTGCTATTTCAGCCTGATCTGGTTTAAATGACAAAAAGGATCATGATCATGTAAATATAGGTCATTTTAGATCACAGCTTGGATTTGAAATTTGTGAATAGAATTAAGATTTTTTTTCCTCGTCTGCCAGTTACAATCCTCCAAAACAATAAAAAGAGGAAAAGCAGCCACGTTTGCACCAGTTCTCCTACTGGTTTTGGTCTCATTTCTGCCCCTTGACAGATGGTTTCATCTGACTCTGGGTTTTAACTCACATCTGTTGGTCAAAGCATGTAAACTACTAATATGTGGAGAAAATACAGCTCATTGGATGATATAATAAGAATGATTGGATAATCAAAGATATAAAGGCATAAAACACTATTTATTTCAGGTCAGATGTAAAATATTTGATGTGTGTTGTTTTCTCAGGGCTGAGATTTAAAAGTTGATTCCTTTCCGTCAGAGCCAGACGTGACTGAGCAGAGTTTGCATTGTTTTAACTCAAACTGAAAATGTCCTCAATGTTCCAGTGATCGCACTGCAGTGAACGTGTGTCTGAGAGGGTTTTTTGGTGACCCATAAAAAAGAAACCATTAGTGGGTCCCCCCTAACCGGCCAAAATGTTGATACTCTTTTACTTCAAACTGTGCAGATAAATGAGGGGTGCCCATACGGACAGCTCTTCACCATCTAATGTGTTGGGGTCATAATTGTAAATAATTACATTTTAATATTTGCACTATTACAAATGTTAAATAGACATGACATATTTGTCACAATAATAATATTGATAAAGTAACACTGAACCCACCCGCAGGGGCGGCTCCAGCCTACATGACTCTCACGGGTCTAAATAATGTAAAGAATGACTGAAGTCACACATTCTATACCTCTCTGTAATCCTAAGAAACTATAGAAGCTAAAACTGTAGCCACCCCACATTCAGAACCAAAGACCACAGCACACACACCAGGACATTATGTTCTAAGAGGGAAAAGTCCACAACTCTGCAAACTCAGCCTTTTTCAGTTAACAAAATAAACACAGAGCTCTATGTCAGGGGTCTGCAACCTTTACTCTCAAAAGAGCCATTTTGGCTCATCTCACCTGGATTAATGTCATTACGGAGCCGAAAAAAAAAAAAAACTTTTTTAATGAAGACAACATAGTGAAGAAAATAATACACAGTTGAAATTATATTGAATAATGTATATATATATATATATATATATATATATATATATATATATATATATATATATATATATATATTTTTTTTTAGATAATAGATACAAAACAATAACATTAATTTGATAACACAATGTCAGTCAACACATGCTAAATGCTAATTTATTATTTATTATTGCATATTTAGGCAGCATGTTGGCAGTTAAATAAATCGATCCCCACACAATTAAAGTCTCTATTTACTTCCAGAATAGTCATTTAGTTGATTTATTGATCTTACCAGGGATTTAAAACTGAAGGTGAGCCACAGGTTCAGGGAAAGTTAATGGTCTGTAGATGTTTCAAGAGGTGAAGTAGAAAGGTTGCCAAGTTATTGCACCATGTGATTTATTTTTAGGTTAACAAATCGTGATGTCGTGAATTCATTTGGTGTCAAAATCATTAATCATGAATACCCTCTGTAAGAAAATAATTAATTATTTCAATATTTTTGAAAGCTATAGGGAGCCAGTGCAAAAGAGTCAAAGAGCCACATGAGGCTCCAGAGCCGCAGGTTGCAGACCCCTGGTCTATGTGAAACTACAGGCCGACCTGAATCCACTGATATACAGGTCAGATATGTTACGTACCAAAACAATGCCACACAATCAGAAAATACACAGAGGAAAAAGTCAGCAATGATGATAAACGGTGTCTTATCTTTGTTGATTCTTATCAAAAGTTGCTCCAATGTGCATAAAACTCTATATTTTGATAAATAAAAATTCTTTAGTCAGACAGATAACGCCATTACAGATATACAGGCATTACTCAGGTCCTGTTTACACCAGAATGCTCACAGGTGAAAACAGCAAAATATTTTCCCAGATGTCTGTATTGTTTGGACGGTTTTCATGAGGTAAAAATGCAAGAATCCCAGACCACCTTCCAAAGTGAGAAACCTGGTGACGCTCCACGGTTCTCGTCACAAACAGATGACATCACAAGCATGTGCCAGTGGAGGTAAACAAAACACCAAAATGACTAGTGAGCTCCAACCAGCCTTAGCTGCAGTAAATGCTGTACAAGAGTCGTGTCAGCAGTTGTCACGACTCCATCACATCCACAACAGTTTTGATGAACCGGAGAAGCAGCAGAGGGATTGACAGGAAGTAGAGAAGAAGAAAGGTTCTACGTTGCCACCTAGCCACCCGGCGCACACATTACATGGATAAATAAGGGAGTTTCACACACTTTAGCGTTATTGTGTGCCAAAAGTGGAAACAACACGCCACTTTCATGTTTTGGTTTGAGAGCGTCTCCATGTAAATGTGGCCTTAGTCAAGAAATCTGTTCAATGAGCGCTTAGTGCTCATGTGTGAAACGCCCGGTTCCTCCTTTACCCAGCTCTGATTGGTCAGGACTAAAGCCCACTCCCATAGTGTTTGATATCACCAATCTCTACAGGCTCTCAGCTTTACAACTCTGTGTCAAACATTCTGATTGGTCATGTGACCAGGTACATCACGTCCTGTGACGTGTATTTGCGGTAAAAGTGTTTTCATTGAGCTTTTGCTACACATTTCAATATCGAAACGCCTGAAATTCCTCCTCATGAAAACGTAAAAACTTTTTAGTGATATGAAGTTCAGGTGTTTCCATTTTCAGTTTTCATTGCGCTATTTAGATTTTGTGCATTTCCATGGGTAATGGGAATGCAGCTAGTGTCTAATTATAATACCAAACCACAGCGGTGGAACTGTTGCCCCCTGCGGTCACAGAACCTTTTTTTATCAACATCTTTAACTTTTCCTGTTTTTTTAAAGCAACCAAAAGCAGCACAAGTTGTCATTTTGCCTGAAAAAGATACTAAATTATTTAAAAATCAGGCTGAATGTTTCAATCCAAAACAATGGGATGTTTACAGGCAGTGGGGCCTTGTGACATCATCAATCACGTGATTTCAAGATGGAGTAACACAGGCTCTAAAGCTGTAAAGTAGTTCATTTTTTAAAAGTGAATTAAATGAATATAGTAAATAATAATTTGTTTTGTTAGACATAGATCTAATAATAAGGATATTTCAAAGATTTTAGGCCAAACTGTGGAGGATCCCTTTAAGACAGCAAATATCACTGTTGTCATTGAAAAATAAAACAGATTAAAAAACAAAAGAAAGTTTTAAACCCCATACAAACAGAATCAATAAAAGAGTGAATGAATAAAATGTGAAATAAAAAAGAGGACGTATGGCTGAGTTCTATTGTGTACACAGTGAGCTCAAAGCAGTGGTGAAACTTGGTTTTTTAATGTTTGCTCTGTAAATGACTGCCAGGGTGTATTCTGCTGAATTATAAAGAATAATCACTGTGAGCATGAGCCAAATTACATTTTACTTTACATGTCAATCAGCTTTACATAATGAGATAAGGTTTGTCGCTGCGTGCTGTTCAAGAGGATAATAAGAAGTCAAACATCATCTGAACTGTTTCTCCTCCTCTGCCTGAGGTGAACGTTCACGACTGAACACAGACATGAAATCATCTTTGCTGCGGCTGAAAGACTCACATTAGGACAGTGGCACTTACACACAGAGGAAAACATCAGGTACACACTTATTATCCACATCATTTACCTACTGATCGGCATCATGTTGGGAAATATGCAGTAGGAACGTTTCATGTAGCTGTAAATATGTAGAAGAGAACAAATGTTTACACTATGTAAATACTGTGGGTAGTGGTTCATTCAGACAGTCTATGTACTACACTGAAACTATCATTATGAAGGACAGAACAATCCAGTTTATAGTCAACACCAAATCACAGCAAGTCTTTATATTACAGACAATATGGTGTCCAATCCAACAGGTCCTTAAATATATTGTTACTACAGTCAGTATACATGAAGTATTGTTAGATACTGTATGTTTCTGTGGGCTGTATTCTACTAAGCACATGGCTACTGGCTTTGTATCATTATTTAGAACAAGGGTTCTCAAGCTTGGGGTTGCGAGACACTGGGAGCGAGTTACCAGATGCCTTTAAGGAACTAAGATTATTTTTTGAATAATTTGAGGGTTATTTTTACCCTTTTTCTGCAACTAAACCAAACTCACCATATTTTAACCAATTTTCATCACTTCTTCTTGCCATATTTTTGCTCCTTTTAATGCATTTTTGCAACATTACTCTCATTTCTGACACTTCTACATCACATTTCAAAACCTTTTCTGCATATTTTTTTCCACTTTCAAGATATTTTTGGCACTTAAACCCTTTCCACCACTTTTCCACCTAATGTCACATATGTTGACCCATTATTGTCTCTTTTTACCATATTTTATGCTTATTTTTGACAATTTAACCAAATTCACCATTTGTTATGCCCATTATTTGTCAGTTTACACTAATTGTTCCCATTTTTTTCTGCCAATTTTAAGCCAATATTGACATGCTTTCTGTCTGTTTTTGGCCACTGTAATTTACAACTTTTAACCAATTTCTGTGGTTTTTAAAATCCCATTTCACCACCTTTTCCACTATTTTTGGTCACTTTTAAGCCATTTTATTTGTGATTAAAACAAGGATTTCTATCTTTAAGATGACTATAATAATAATAAACGTTCCTGGATAACAGTGGATATTATTCAGATGAATAAATAAATGTGGTTATCACAGATTCATAGAACAATAGACCATCATTTTACTGACTTTATGGATGGACCCCAAAAATCTCTCCCCTTTATTCCCCCTTATAGATGGTCCTGTCTCCACATGACTGTTCTTCAATGTTCATGTCTGTGTTCAACCACCTTCAGCTACAGTGGGGGTCCCCGCTCTCTGGAACCTTTATTTTGGGGGTTTGCAGGCTGAAAAGGTTGAGAACCACTGGGATGGAGAACATGTTAAGATATTTCCTAATGGTCTGAACTCTTGGGCTTTACCTCCCATTATACTTTTGCAAAGAGTTTTAAAGCTGGTGTTAAATATTGGGGTAGTATCTGAATTATTTGGATATAAACTATAAACACTATTGACAGAGTGTATCAGGTGAAAAACATTTAAAAAATAAAGGTTTTTAGCTTGTCTATATGTGAAGACAGTGACAGAAGCAGATAAAAGCACTTTCTTAAAATATTGCATCTGAATTATGAGAACTACCGTATGTATTGAGTGGTTTAAAGTCCATAACGGTCACGAGCCAAGCGTTGAACATTAATTGTAAGGCAAGGCTTCCATAAATTTACATTTAATTTAATGAACAATGACAAGTCACAGCATGGCATGAATTTGGTTTTTAAATGAAGAGCAAATGAAATATCAACAGCCACGGTTCTATTAAACGAACATATAAAGTCTATTAAGTAATGTTTGCTGAAGTTACATAAGTCTATAGGATGATGTGACTGCATTAACTACCATTGAAATATGGGGGAGGGGCTAAAGCCTGCTGACGCTTTCCTTGTGTTCTTGTGTTGCAGATAGTGTGAGAAACTAAATAAGGTGAACCCAATACTACACTACTTACAAACATGCTACATGACTTTACTGTTGTTAAAATTCACTAAATCCTTCTTTAATGTGACGGTAATGTGATAGTTCATTGTCTTGATTGTTTACATTAGCAGAAGCTAGCTGCTACATGCTGTTAGCCACTGATAAACACGTCTATTTTTGGACCAATCCCAGCAACGGCTGAATATCAAATGGTCGTATCTCCTTTTTCTATCCATGTGACATGGATTTAATCATTTATGGCATATGTATCAAACTCAGGGCTCAGGGGCCAAATCTGTCCATTTAACGCATCTAATTTGGCCCTCAAGGGAAAAACACATGTATCATTGTGTAAATTACAAAATAATTCAGTTGTAGATATCTCAGCACCTCCAAATACACGGATACAAATTTACAAATTGCCCATTCGACATTTTTTAATCTCAAATTGTTGAAAAAAAAAAAAAAAAAATCATTTCAAAATCCTGCAAATTTCCTCAAATGATTCTTCAAAATTTCCCAAAATTGAATAAATGTCAGTGAATTTAAGTTTAACGTCACTTAACAGGCCCATGTTACGCTAAATTAACTTTTCTGTGCTTTAAACATGATTAAGCGTTATTATGCCTTCAAACACATGTGTTTTTTATTGATTCCCTCAATCATTAGTTAGAGGGTGATTTGCTCCTTTCTTACTACAGGGTGAACACAAACACCTCACTACTATTTGATGACACGTTCCCACTTTGATGACTAATTTGATGCAGCACTGAGCTGGAGAAGCCACGCCTCCAGGAAGCTCTCTGCCATGATTGACATGTAAACAGACACGCCCACGAAGGTGAGCATTTCAGCGTCCTTCACACAGTGCTATGTATGTATTTTCTACAGTGTATGTATGTACCGACAAACGCCCCGCCCCCACGCTCAACATCCAAGCCTTTAATGCTTGGATGTTGTCGGTCTTATATATTTTATATGTAATTTAACTGGAAGTGAAAACTAGGGCACATTAATGTTAAAACTTTTGTTTTCCCTTCCTAAAATCTATGACCCACAAACTGGTCTGTATTTGGCCCATAAACTAAAATAAGTCTCATGCTCCTGATTCATGTGTTTTAGTCCAGAAACTATCTTTAAAACTCCTTCTAGAACAGCCAAAAGAAGAAAACATCTGAAAAACGGTCGCCGCCCTTTTGCTGACCTCAGACTCTCGTATAGTGACGTTGTGTGGTTCTATTCTGTCTTTCTCCTCTAAACTTCTTTAATGTTCTCCCACACACGTCTCTCAGTAGGTCCACTCTTTCTCCTCCTCACTGCACAACTTAAGCAGGGTTGGGGTCAATTATAATTGTAATTGATAATTACAATTTTGGTGTAACATAATTGGAATTATTATATATTATTATAATTGATTAGAAGAGTTAGGGGTTAGCGTTAAAGTTAGATTTATTTTTACTTAAATAGGAACAATACAATTTGTCATAGTAACAATACTATGAATGTAACTGATGCTTTGTGCTAAAAGTTTATCGTTAATGCTAAATATTTGACCCTAGTTACATACAGTAAGATATTATAATTAATGCACTAAAATGTAAATGTAAACCATAAAATGACACCATACACAGATACACATACAAAAGCACAAACACGTACATACTATGAAACCATTAGTAAAGTACTTTGAAATGGTTTTAAGTGCTACATATAGGTTAAAGTTAGTCAAATTCAAATAACTATATTTGTAAATGTAAAAAAAAAACGCCGGTCACCATAATCATAATCAAATCATATTTGAACATGGATAATTGAAAATGTAATTATATATAAAAAATGTAATTGACTCTTTAACCATGAGTAGGAGAAATCAGCTGTGCTCACAATAACAACTTTATACACATTAAAAACACATCCTTGTGTTCTCCATAGTTATAAATAAAACGATATCAAAGAAAATGTGGAGAAAAGCACAACAACAATGTAAAAAAAACAGGAAAATCAAAGAATCAGTGCAACGATATCAACGACTTGACGTCACATCGACTAAACAGGGCTGATTCACATGGATTGTATTTTGGTCACCAGTCGTGCCTGATCACCAACAGACTGAGAGCACCGCTGTCAACAAGCCCCACACATTCCCCACACATTCCCACTCATCAACCTTTTAAATGGCCTGATTTAGACAGCTGCTGCTGCTGCTGCTGCTGCTGCTGCTGATGTGAGAGCAATTAAAAAGCTGCTCCAGCCACACAGCAGAGCAGATGGTAAGAAGCAACATTTCAGGGACGTGAAACACAGGTAGACGCTCGTCTCTGCACTCAACACGCCGTCAAACGGCCATTCCAGCTGAAAACCTATAAATATGCAGGACGAGAAGGAGGCTCAATGGAATTCTATCGTTTCCTGATGAGTTGGTGTCATTTTATCATTTTATTCATTGGATGTTGCAAACCTCTAATGAATTTCTTCAGCCATCATAGAAGGCATAATAATCAGTTATGGGTCATTCCAACACATTTCAACATAATTCACCAATTGTTCTGTGATTATTTAAAAGTCACGCTGTACATTTTTAATTTGATCGGATTAATACTTTTTGAGATATGGACAATTTAGTGAGCTTCCAATATGTCAGGAACTCCAGCACATAGAAAAGTTAAAAATGGTATAATAATAAGCTCCACCTACTCTCTCAGAATATAGAAACAGATCTGCTATACATCATATCTGGTGGACATGACAGCTCCTCTAAATAGTCACAAAGTCAGTGTGTGTTTGGGTCTAGAACATGTTTGAGTGTTCAGTAAACTACTTAGCATATGTCTCAGCTCCCTGTAATGTGATCAACTTAGAGCTATGAACATGTGCTGATCATATAATTAGAATATCATGGAAAAGTTGATTTATTTCAGTAATCCCATTCAAAAATATTACAAGTGTTTATTTATTTTAATGTTGATGATTATAACTGACAACTTATGAAAACCCTAAATTGAGTATCTCAGAAAATTAGAATATTGTTGAGAGGTTCAATATTAAAGACACCTGGTGTCCTGCAAAGACCTTTAAATGGTCTCCAGTCTAGGTCTGTAGGTCTACACAATCATGGAGTAAACTGCTGATGAAAGTTGTCCAAAAGACGACCATTGACACCTTGAACAAGGAGGACAAGACACAAAAGGTCATGGCTAAAGAGACTGACTGTTCACAGAGCACATTAATAGAGAGGTGGAGGGAAGGAAAAGATGTGGTAGAAAAGTGTACAAGCAATAGTGATAACCACGCCCCCTGGAGAGGATTGTGAAACAAAACTCATTCAAACATGTGATGGAGATTCACAAAGAGTGACTGTAGCTGGAGTCAGAGCTTCAAGAACCACCACGTACAGACGCATGTAAGGCATGGTTTCAGCTGTAGCATTCCTGGTGTCAAACCACTCCTCAATAAGAGACAGCGTCAGAAGCGTCTCCCTGGGTTAAAGACAAAAAGGACTGGACTGCTGCTGAGTGGTCCATAGTTATGTTCTCTGATCAAAGTACATTTAGCATGTTCTTTGGAGATCAAGGTCTCAGAGTCTGGAGGAAGAGAGGAGAGGAACAGAATCCACGTTGCTTGAGGTGGAGTGTAATGTTTCCACAGTCAGTGATGGTTTGGGGTGCCATGTCATGTGCTGGTGTTGGTCCACTGTGGTTCCTTAGGTCCAAGGTCAACGTAGCCGTCTACCAGGAAGTGTTAGAGCACTTCATGCTTCCTGCTGCTGACCAACTTTATGGAGATGCAGATTTCATTTTCCAACACCTGCACACAGTGCTAAAGCTACCAGTACCTGCTAGGTACCTGGTACCCAACAATGCAGAAGAGCTGAAGGCCACTGTCAGAGAAACCTGAGCAGTGCCACAGACTGATCCACTCCATGCCACGCCGCGTTGCTGCAGTAATTCAGGCAAAAGGATCCTCAACTAAGTATTGAGTGATGTACATGTTCATACTTTTAAGTAATATTCTAATTTTCTGAGATAGTGAATTCGGTATTTTCATTAGTCATCAGTTATAATCATCAACATTAAAAGATATAAACATTTGAAATATATCAGTCTGTGTGTAATGAATGAATTTAATATACAAGTTTCACTTTTTGACTGGAATTACTGAAATAAATCAACTTTTTCATGATATTCTAATTATATGACCAGTAATGATTAGTCACATACTGTATATGCATTGGTTCTTGGGTGACACGTTCTTTTTTTTTTTACTATATTCATTGGTCCATAACTGCATGTGGGAATGTAAGAAAAACTCTGATCTCTGTTTGAATGTATAGTATAAATGTTACTCTTTCTTGGGATAAAAAAAAACAAAACAATTTTTCTTTATGTGACTTCTTTACATGAGACCATTGTAGCTTGGCTCGTTGTCTTATAAAGACATATATAGATTGGATTAGATTATACTTTATTTTATTCCACAGTGGGGGAAATTCACACTTTTCAGCAGCCAAAGACACAAAGAGCAAGTAAACAAGAAAGCTACATACAAATACAGAAAGGAAAAATTAAGGTAAAAAAAATAAAATAAAATAAACAAATAATAAATATTGGTCAAGATAACAGTACAAAAAAGAAAAAATATAGATAAATAAGTGGTAAGTGGGGTTTTACAATGAGTACTGAGGAATATTGCACATTTGTTGTTTATTTTTTTTTATTACTAGTAATGTAAAACCATTGCATCAGAAACACATTTATTTTTGAAAACATAATATTTATCATGAACACATTTCTCATGTTCTACATTTTCTCTTTGTTTTTTTTTTTGTTTTTTTTTTTAAAAAAAAGGGGTCGCTCTCAAAATCAGCACAAACCGCCCTCACTAAATCTGATCAAACTATACATTTACAGTGTGCCTAGGACCAAAATGATTATCACAAATATTTGTATTGTAATCACCATTATTATTCACTATTATTTATCATTTTATGGAAAACGTCTGTATTTTCATTTAACTACTTTTTAACAAACAATGTGTGAGTTTAGAGTGCAAAAGAAAAGTTTTAAACAAGAATATTGATAAATACTAAAATGTACCCAAGAATTTGCCAAAATGTGCTCTGGGCTAAATATATAAACACACTATTACAGACAGAACAATGACAGCGTATAAAGAAAAGTTATGAACATTAAGCTACAGATTTTGAACCAGAAACAACAGCCTGTCAATATTTTCTGTCTGGAGTGTCCATCCATCCATTTTCATACCCGCTTATTCCCGTTTAACAGGGTCGCGGGGGTCTGCCGGTGCCAATCTCCGGCTCTCATAGGGCGCTGGGCGGGGGTACACCCTGGACAGGGCGCCAGTCCATCACAGGGCAACACAGACACAGACAACCATTCACTCTCATTCACTCCTATGGGCAATTTAGAGACTCCAATCAACCTTACAGTCATGTTTTTGGATTGTGTGAGGAAGCCCACGCAGCACGGGGAGAACATGCAAACTCCTGTCTGGAGTGTCCACTGGTTTAATTAAATAATACTAATTAATTAGGAAGTTGTCAATCAACTCAAGGGGGCGTGTCGACACGTTCAACACAAGCGCCCCACCTAAAAAAACACCTAAAACTCCAGTTTTATCAGTTTTCTATCATCAGAGTCTGCATTTTAAACTTAAAAATCACCGACTATCAGGTTAATTTAATTCAAACCGTAATTACATTTAAAATTTCATTAATTGTGCAGCCTTAAGTGAGTCTATTGATTAATCACGGAACAATTGGTAAAAAAATCAGATTTTTTTCTAGACCTAAGTGCAGGGGCCATTTGTGAAATGACATGGAATGACCCTGATGCATATTAGTTACAGAACATCAAAAAATAGTATCAAGTAACAATCATTCATTCATCAATCAATCATTTGTAGCTGCAGCGTGGGAAAAAAGCAGGAATAACACCAAAAAATACATTTAAAAAATGACCAAAAAACAGCATGAAAATAATGCAGAGAATTAATAACAATTAAAGACTAATTAATATTAGAGAGAATAACTAATAATGTCAAAGAACAAATTCAAGTAACAATCACTCATATGTAGCTGCAGCGTAGAAATAGCAGGAATAACTCACAAAAAAAACCCCAATAATAATAAAATGACCAAAAAGCATAGAAATAATGCTGAGTAAACACAATGACCAAAACATTTAAAAAGAAATACACACATCTGTTAAAAATGTGACATCAGCGCTGCAGATGTACGGTGTGTCACTGACCATTTATCACCACCTGCCCTAATGTCACACTGCCTTATGTCATCTGTACGTCACTAGAAAGTTAAATTAGTTCAGTTCCAACACTTTTATCAAACATTTCCATCTTTCTAAAAAAGAAAAGGTATCATTGTGTTTCACCGTCTGCTTCTAATTAGTGTTTAGTTTGTGTTTTTCCATCTCAATGTGACCGTGAGACGTTATAATATAATATCAGAGTATTGTAGCCTCTGTGTTTAAAACATGAAAAAGCTTCTGCTCACTATCCTTTTCAGCACCACTGATATGATCAATAGATTCTCCTCGTGTGGAGACTTCCCTGCTTTGTGAGGACATTAATAATACAAGGTACGTTCCTCAATCCCCCCATTTGTTCTTTTCTTATCAGATTTCAAATCTCAAGAGAGTGAAAAAGATATGATTTAAGACGACAGAGTAGATTCATGACATCAATCTAACGCCATCGCTTGTTTAGATCGTTGATATCAAAGGAGTGATAAGGAAACCACTCGGAAAGGCAGGTTGTTCTCATGATATTACAGCAGGGGGGGTCTCAACATGTGGGGCAGTGTTTCTCAATTAAAACATTTAAAATATGTTGGTTTTTTTTTAGTTAAAAATGGTAATCATACTAAATATTACCAGCAACTCACAAAACGACAACAAAAACACACAAAATAAGAGAAAAATATACTGAATAATAAAAACAACAGACTAACAACAACAAACAACAACAAAAACACACGCACTGTGAGATAAAAATCATTACCATTACCAGCGACACACAAAACAACAAAGACACACTAAATGAGAGAAAAACACACAAGATCATGACATAATACACTAAAATAAGAAACAACCAAACACACACACACACTGAGAGAGAATAACTTAAATAACACCAACAACACATAGCAATGACAAAAAAACACACAAACTAGGACAAAAACATACTGAATAATAAAAAGAACAGACAAAAAAACAACGAAATACACAAAAATGAGATAGAAATGATCTTGATTAGAACATGAACTGAAAATACAAAGGTCAGTCTTGTTTCACATCAGGAGGGAGATGAACTTAAATAATAAAAACTATAAAAATAAATATATTCTGGAGGCACTAAATACTGTTTTATTCACTTATTTACAAAATGAGAGTCTTTAAAATGTGCGTTATCACTTATTTATTCCATTATTATGATCTATAGTTGTGATTTCTCAGAATTCTGAGTAAAATGTTGTAGTCAGACAAAGTACTTGGATTCAGAAATAAAAGAAAGGGGAAATTAGAGCCATAAAGGTTTGAGAACCACTGACTGTGGTGACTGAATGGTGGTTAGCAAAGCACATGGCTTGAGAAATAATCAGTGTTCAGTAATTGGGGGCATGGCTGAGCTTTGGAATGAAGCTTGAATGATAATATTTCAATTAGTGTTATTGATGATGCTCTGAAAGCTCTTTGATAAAGGCTTTAATGTAGGAGATAAATCAGTGATAGAGTATCTAAACCTCCAGGAAATATTAATCGTCATCTGACACTCACTGTTGTGTTATTGTCCAATTAAACCCACTTGTATATTAAAAATAAGATGAAAATTGAAAAAAAATAAACCAGAGGCTTTTATTGGAGTGGGCTAATGCAGATATGTGCGCAACTGCCGGCCCAGGGGCCACATGCAGCCCTCGGTCTAATTTTGTGCGGCCTCCAAAAGTAAACGTTTAAAATGACTTAAAAAAATGCACAAAATGACAGAAAAATAGGCAATATTTACACCAAAAATTAAGAGGATGACTCCAAAACCACACAAAATGAGATAAAAGCATACAAAATGATAACAAAAGTACACAGAATGACAGAAAAATATACAAAAACATAATAAAAAACATAAAATGACAACAGAAATACACAAATTGACTTCCAAAACACACAATACAACAACAAAAACACAAGCAAATAACAAAAAAATTACAAAATGACAACAAAGATTTACAAAAAGAGTCCAAAAACATATAAGATGTCCCAAAAAAGGTTGGGGAATAGGTATATATGTAAAGCCTCCCTCTAAAAATGTGGTTGTTTTGCCATTTTCGTTTTCCTACCACTCTTTTTATATTTTATTTGGTGCTGGGACTTATTAATTGTGATAAATCAATTACAAATTAAAAATAAATAAATTAAAATAACACAAACACACAAAAAAAAAAAAACGCAGTTATTGACTTTTTGTGTTGAATCGTTCTTATTGCACAAGTTCCTGTTATATCCATAATACTGATGCACAGACCACAACACAATAAACAGGAGAACCAGAGAAGAAGTTGTTGCTGTGCTTAGTGGGCGTTAATTTTAGTTTAAATAAAAACACTGGATAGAAAACTAAAGCTCAATTGTATGAAAATTGTGCAAGAAAAGTTTGTGGATCAGCAGAGCTCTGCTAGCCTCAGCTAGCACCTCAATGCTAAACATGGAGCAGCTAGCACATCAATGTTAAACATGTAGCAGCTAGCACCTCAATGCTAACATGTAACAGCTAGCATCTCAATGCTAACATGTAACAGCTAGCACCTCAATGCTAAAATGTAGCAGCTAGCACCTCAACGCTAACATGTAGCAGCTAGCACCTCAATGCTAAACATATAGCTAACACCTCAATGCTAACATGTGGCAGCTAGCACCTCAATGCTAACATGTAGCAGCTAACAGAGACAATGGTCCTAGTGGAGCAGACAGTGTCTCCAATCCACACTGACACTCAGACAGGGTTTAGAACCAAAACAAATGAGTGACAAATGAACAAAGTCAGTGATAAATGATTGTAGTGACAGTCGACCACTCTGTGGTAGAGGATGTGGGCGGGGCTAGAAGCTAGAACTGCTATGTAGAAAAACTATTTCAAACTAAATGAATCATCTTCATCAGTTTATTTCATGATATCCACAGATATTCTAAATATTTTTCACTGTTCAGTTCATATTTCTCTGGAATGTTCTGGACTAACTGATGTTTTTTATTTTAACACAAAAACACATTTGTTTCAGAAAGTTTAGAAAAAATCCAGAAATGCATGAATATATCTTAGTTAAATGTAAGTTAATGCTTCATTATATTCTTTATTCATATCACACATTATGTTCGCACTCAGTGATGGAAACTCAATATTGTTGTTTATTGTTTTCATTGATTTAGTCAGATAATTTAAATTGAAATAACGTTGCCTTTTGTGTCAAATATTGTCAGGCCATTAATTTAGATTAATTAATGACAAAGTCTGATTAATTAGTTGTTTTTTTTAATCCAGTCCCACCTCTAGAATAAACATTTTGTCAAGCAAACAAATTACACATTTGCTTCTCTTTCTGCTGTCAGTCTTAATAGAGTTCAGCTATTTAACTTTAAAGCTCATCTCTGATACCAGGAAGTCAATAAGCAAACATGAAGGTTTGATTGGACGTGAGTGGGTCAACATACAACCACAATTTCATCACTGTGTTCAGCACACAGTGAAACATCATAACAAACATGTGCTTACTCACTCTAAAAGGAAAGAGCCGTGTTTCGTCCTCTAATACTAATCCAGCTTAAGATAAACACTGGTAATAAGCCTCATTGTGTAATCCGGCTGACATCATTAACCCTGCTTGTCTGGACGTGGTAGAAAAATACACAACCAGTTGTGTTTCCATTACTCCTTCTAATAAGGTGATAATATTTTGACACTAGGTCGACCTCGACATACTCAAATTGCTCAATGTTTTCTTGATTCTACATTGCAAATAAATAACTTCTTATTGTCACTACGGTTTAAAAGAATGTCCGTCTTTAAAACATCTGAAATGAGTGTCAATCACCTTTATTATACATTAGAACAATCTGTCTTTGAAATAGTCATATAAACCTTCTTAAAATCTCTCAATCATTGAAACAATGAGAAACATCTCCAAGACATTACATCTATAAAAACAATAACTTATTGCTAACAGAACAGTAAATGATCATTAAATACACACTTCAATAAATAACCGTGTCTATTAAATCCACTGTTATTTGGTCTCTCTCTCTTTCCCTTTTCCTCATTTGTGATTTCATCAAAACAAAGTGACAATTTTAATGATTGCGTCGCATGTGAGTAAAATTAAAAAGCAACTTCTTAGCTTTCAGAAACTGGTTAAATTTCTCAGATGGAGCCAATATTAGCAGAGTTACGTTCTTTTAAATCAATGTGTTCCCCTAGATGCGTTCAGGGTGCCTGGGAAACCCCCAAACAAGACGTGAAAAGAGGATATGTCTGGGTAAAACCAGACGTATGGTCACCCTAGATCTAACCAGAGGTGTAAATAGTACTCATAAATAGTAACTCTAACCCTAACCGTTACTGAGTAAATGAATTTACTCAGTAACGGTTAGGTGTAGAAATGTAACAAATTACTTCTTTTAAAAGTAAAATTACTGAATCAAAAATAGACTAAAAAAAGTCGTGTCCATAAAAGCAACTCAATTACAGTAACGTGAGTACTTTTCATTACTTTCACCTCTGGTTCTAACCTCCTGTTTGTGTAATGTAATGTATCAGTTGCTTCAGTAGAACTCGTTCCAGTCTCACTGTTAGAATTATAGCTAGCTTAGCTGCTATTGGAGCACAGCTGGGAGAACACAGATAGATGGACTTGGTGCAAAGGGAGCTGTGGAGGTTTGTTTTATGCAGCGTTTTTGTTCTAGACATTGAGATCATTGTTGATGTGGAGAGAGCATTGTTTTCTTATCGCAGCGTTACAGCAACTGGGTCTGAATCTGGAGGCAGAGCCGTAACCGTAAACATGTCTCCGTCTGCTCTACACATACGCATCCTTCTCGGCCAATGTATGGGCACCGTTGACAGATGGCTGACAATTGCAGGTAGATATGAGCCCCTGTGTACCGCTGTGTACCACGCTACCAATGCACAAGGTAATAAATGGCTGACAAATGGCACTATTAGAGCCGGGGGAAGAAAAGCCAACCAGCAGACGGCCCACAACAATGTGGCATATTGAAATGCTGCATATTGTGTTTTTTTCTGCTTTGTCTGGTCCTGTCTCATCTTACCAAGCAATTCCATTACGCATTGTGGCAGTAGAAGGCTTTAAATATGCACACATTCACCTGTAAGCAACAAAATGTAACCTGTAGCAACTGAATCGATAAAAAACAAAAGTTCTAGAGCTTTTCCTGTTCAATAAACAAACTCTTTGTCTTCTCAGTTAATCTGTTAAAGACGAGCGGACTTGTTGGTGGTTCAACTTTGAAGATGTTTCACCTCTAATCAAAGAAGCTTTTTCTGTTCTTAGAGCCTGTGCTATTGGATCATTAACACTTGGTTTATTTTTAAAGGGATCATTTAAGTGTATCTATTTAAGTGCCTCTGGGCCTGTGCGGAGCCACCAATGGAAGGTTCAGTAAGTCTGCAAACTTGTCTTCTCACTGCTCAAACTTTCTGGCCCTTTTTTCCATCACCTAGAGCTCAGCTTTGCTCTGATTTCTCAGAGTAGTTTGCCACGCTGTTGAAGGCGTGACTCAGGCGTTGCGTAGAGCTTTTGAAGTCCAGTCCAGTTAGAGAACAGCACGGCGCAGCATTCACTACCATAAGAGATTAGGAAACACTTTTCTCCACAGAGGAAGGTGTTTTACGTCTCGGGCAGAGTCCGGTGGAGATCACAGACACAATGCTAGTGTTTTTACTGGTAACAGGGCGTATGCCTGTGTGGAGCTTCTGCACCAAGATCTCAAGAAGCATTGAAATAGTAAACAAAAGCAGATACACACTGAAGCAAGAAACTGTGCTTTAATTCTACCATATCTGTCTTATTGTGTTGGAGTCTGAGGAAACACATACAAAAGCAACCTACAAAAGTTGGTTTTGAAAAAAAACAATAATGAGGATCATAAATCATGCAGGATATCTGGACCATCCTAAGCAGCTTTTTCTAAAGTCTAAAGATTTGATTATGTTTATAATGTGTATAAAGCTAAATACAGAACACTGCATGTAGACTTGTAATGCTTGTTATTACTGTTATTTGAGTGTATTTATATATGTATATACATGCATTTGCTCATTTGCATTATTTTGTTCTTTGTGAAATATCTTGGAAGTAGGGGCAGAACTAGATAAGCTTTAAGGTCCTTCTGCCGCTTCTCAAACATTACTGTGGCTTTTTTTTAGGTGAGCAAATTATTACTGTATATTGTTTTTTAATGCTTAAGATAAATAAATAAATCTGGTGTCAGCATCAGTCTGTCATTTCCAAACAAGGCTTCCAACTTTGCAAACTTTGCAAATGATTCCTGCCATTGATTCCAGTTTGCATGAATGACATGACATCGCACGGTGCGTAGCTTAGCTTGGCGACGTCATTGACCAGCACAGCCATCGGTAAACATGGCGCCCAAGCAGCAAATGATGACAACAGGGCAACTTACAACACTAACACAGTGGATACTTTATCAACGAGGAAATACTACTGATCAGAGGAAACATGCACTCACAGTAGCTTGTTTTATTTATTTATTGTTTTTATTCATCGTAATCGTATTTGGCAATTTTCAATTGCTATCGTAGGAGTTTTTCTTCTGCAACTCCTTTGTTGTGGAACTCCTATTAATGCAGCACTAATGACACGTATGTCATCTCATAGGGACAATGTCAAGGATGTACAGTCGACCTTTTTTGGAGCCAAAATGTCAAGGTCAAGGTCGTGTTGTGTCAAAAACCTAAATTTTCCATATCTCTTTGAATATTTATCGTACAAGTCTGATGCTTATATTTATGAAAAGCTCATCTTAAGTGGAGTATTTTATTTATTTGAACCTAAGCTGTACGACTTAGTAAAGACCAGTAAAAAGATCGGTAGGGGTCAAAGTTCATGAAATCACAAAAAAAAAAAAAACTTTTTTTCCTATAACTTGGCCACAAATTGAGATCCAGTGCTCAGACTGGTACCATTGAACAACATTTCATTTCAATGTGTGACCTTAGCTTTCGCTCAAGGTCATATTTAAGGTCATGGTCAATCTTCTAATTTTCCTGTATTATTACTTTCAGTTTTATTAGTAAAAAACAACATCAAGGGACATTACTCAACAAAATACACACAATAAGATGTCTTTCACATGAGCAATTCTTACAATTCAGAAATGTGTGCATTCAACCAGTTTCATGATATTACATTTTTTTCCCACAAATTTTGCAAACTACATTTTCATTTGCCAAATACGTATTCGCCTTGTGAGTACAGGTCTTGCCTAGTTTTTATAGTTACTGTGTTAAATTCCAGAAATTTTCTGGATTATTTTTTAAGTCTATATTGCCTATCACTAGTAACTAGTAATCCACAAACTAACTCTGCTTCTACTAAATCTGTTTCTTACAAATGTGGTCAATTTTCACTGAGAAATAAACATGCTTTCTAATGGTATAAAATGTATTACTGATAAGTATTGATGAAACAAAAAAAGAAAAATGTCCTTAATTATTGAATATACTTTATTTTCATCCTCTATTGTGTTGCAGACAAATTGTTCACAAAAGACATATAATGATACAGGTACGTTCTGCACGTGTTTCACTCCTGTCGCCATAGCTACATGAATTGAGGTAGTTACAAAGTCACATTGCACAAATGATTTATTTCTTTGATTTATAATTGGTAACTTTTTGTGTACGCCAGAAGTTGTTTTTAAATTGGTTGTTAGTGAAGAACAATGTTAATGGAGACGCTAGCTGCAGCTCTGCAGAGGATGAAGAATATGTACGGTGTGATTAGCTATTTATTTTCACACTGTGTGTGTGTGTGTGTGTGTGTGTATTGTAATGAAAACATCTTTGTCGCATATGATGGTCATTTCCACTGCTACTTTCAGTTTTAATGATTTATCACATGATTACATTTTGTTCACCTCGCATTTCTTTGACAATTTTCAGACTAATGCTGTGTGTTATAAAGATATATATCATAGTGCGTTATAAAGATATATATCATAGTGTGATATAAAGATATATATCATAGTGCGTTATAAAGATATATATCATAGTGTGATATAAAGATATATATCATAGTGTGATATAAAGATATATATCATAGTGCGATATAAAGATATATATCATAGTGTGATATAAAGATATATATCATAGTGTGATATAAAGATATATATCATAGTGTGATATAAAGATATATATCATAGTGCGATATAAAGATATATATCATAGTGCGATATAAAGATATATATCATAGTGCGATATAAAGATATATATCATAGTGCGATATAAAGATATATATCATAGTGTGATATAAAGATATATATCATAGTGTGATATAAAGATATATATCATAGTGTGATATAAAGATATATATCATAGTGTGATATAAAGATATATATCATAGTGCGATATAAAGATATATATCATAGTGTGATATAAAGATATATATCATAGTGCGATATAAAGATATATATCATAGTGTGATATAAAGATATATATCATAGTGTGATATAAAGATATATATCATAGTGTGATATAAAGATATATATCATAGTGTGATATAAAGATATATATCATAGTGTGATATAAAGATATATATCATAGTGTGATATAAAGATATATATCATAGTGCGTTATAAAGATATATATCATAGTGCGTTATAAAGATATATATCATAGTGCGATATAAAGATATATATCATAGTGCGATATAAAGATATATATCATAGTGCGTTATAAAGATATATATCATAGTGCGTATAATATATCATAGTGCGTTATAAAGATATATATCATAGTGCGATATAAAGATATATATCATAGTGCGATATAAAGATATATATCATAGTGCGATATAAAGATATATATCATAGTGCGATATAAAGATATATATCATAGTGTGATATAAAGATATATATCATAGTGCGTTATAAAGATATATATCATAGTGCGTTATAAAGATATATATCATAGTGCGATATAAAGATATATATCATAGTGCGATATAAAGATATATATCATAGTGTGATATAAAGATATATATCATAGTGTGATATAAAGATATATATCATAGTGCGTTATAAAGATATATATCATAGTGTGATATAAAGATATATATCATAGTGTGATATAAAGATATATATCATAGTGTGATATAAAGATATATATCATAGTGCGATATAAAGATATATATCATAGTGTGATATAAAGATATATATCATAGTGTGATATAAAGATATATATCATAGTGCGTTATAAAGATATATATCATAGTGTGATATAAAGATATATATCATAGTGTGATATATATCCTAGTATGTCTAGCGTATGATATAACCCTACACAAACATAAATACATAAACATACACACAAACTGATACTCTGTGTAATATTCTCTGCATCAGACCTTTAAACTGTGATGTTAATTTTCCATATCTTGGTAAATTCTTGTGAATCTGATTTTTTCTTTATTGATATGAAATAATTGAAAAACAATCATTTTTTGTTTTGTTTTTTTTCTTTAGAAAATTGACTAGTCTATGCAAGTTTATAGAAAATAAGCAGCCTTAATCACAACATTTGCAACAATATTTGGATAAACTCTGCTGTAAAATCATAGAAAAAAGGTCATGTTACCAATTTATTTAAGAAAAATGTTTTTATATATAATAACATATATATTGAATAGCAATTTTCCATTCATTTCATGTAATTTTAAGGAAGAAATACTATATTTGGCTATATACTAACAGATATCATGGTATAAAATTTTCTCCATATCGCACATCACTATTTCAGACTTTTCTTATTTTTACCAGATGTACATATATTATATTCTTTTTCTAAGTTAATGTTTTTCTGTTACGCCTTCAGCTTATCTCAGACAACGCAGCAGCTCAAGATGAGTCAATGACCCTCGTGTCTGAGTAATTACATATTATTATGCTGGAGAAAAGGAGTTATTTTGAAAAAAGTTAATGTTTAAACAAAGTCAAAGTGTCTCTTTTAATTATCTAGGCTGAACATTAAATTGTATGCACTGAAACTTTACTAACTGGCTCAAGAGAAACCCCATTTATTGAATATAATTAGAATATTACTGCCAATTCTACATTTTCTATCTCTAATATACGTTGACAAAAAGCTTTTGGGTAAAACCACAACACTCTGACAGACAGAGAGAGACGGATAAATGTTTTTCTCTCAGTGTGGAAATGATTTTTTCAGTGCAAATCAACAATGTGCCTGTTTTCACAGTCATTCATGTAAATGTGTTGAATGAAGTTCTTACTGTGCCTATTGTTCCCTTTTTCACTTTGTGGTGCGTATCACACAATGATCGCCGTCACGCAGCAGCGATGCAATTTCACGCACAAAAAAACACACGAAGCCAACTCTGTGTCTGCTCGTCTCTGAATCGTTCCCACTCCGAGCCAGATGATCACGTGACCCCGTGGTGGCGAGGAGGAGGAGAAAGTGTGCCAGGAGAGAGCTGTTTAATAAGCAGCAGGGAGTGCAACTCAGCACTGAGTCCATTGAGGAGGTCGCCGTGTGTGGGGAATGCTGACTCCTTCAGAAAGTCACAGTGCACATTTGTCTCTGTTTGTTCGTTGGCCGTATAAAAGCAACTTCATGCACACGCAGCTGCAAAAGATCGCATTCGTTGTGCATATTCGTGTTTTTGATCAAGGTTATAGTAAAAGCGGTCAAGCACATGGACATAAAGTATATTTAGTTTTGTTAGGTTGTGGTTTCGTTTATTCAGACAAAGTTTTTCAAGAAATTTTTATCTCCTGACATGTTTTGTCTGTCAACTGCCAGTTTTCCTCAGAGGAGTTCTGCTGATCGACTTTGATGGTTCCTTTGAAGTTTCACTTGACTTGTAATAATTCCAGCAAGATTACTTTTGTCTTTTTTTTTTTTTTTTTTTTTTTTTTTTTAATAGTACACCATTTCCTGAAAAACCTTTTCTGAATAAATGAAACCTCAACTTAACATACTATTCAAAAAGACGACAAAATTTTGTATGTTTTTTTGAGACGTTTTTGAAAAGCATTGTGGATTTTTTTAAGTCATTTTTTGTTCTGTTTTTTAAATTGCAATGTATGTTTTTTATAAAGTCTTGTGTGTGTGTTGTTTTATTTTTCTTAATCTTATTTTATAAAAAAAAAAAAAAAAGAATTGTACATTTTGACAAACCTTTTAATTTATACAGATGCCTTTGTAAAAAAATAAATTAAGTTCCAATTGTGAAAAATTTGTATAAACATGGGGGGTGAAAGTAACTAGTAACTTTTACTTCTACTATTTAATTGAGCTACTTTTTACTTGTACTTGAGTATTTTATGTATGACTTACTAGTATTTGAATACAATTTAAATCAATTAACAGTACTTTTACTTGAGTAGAATATATTAGTATTATTTACACTTCTTGTTTTCAGGTGAAGTTGTTTCACTGCGTGGACATTCATGAGTTTGTTCATCAGCATTTTAATGAGGCATTCATTTGATGTTTCTCATTTTCATTCAACACATAGCGTCTTCTTTTCACATTTGCAGATTGAACATCTGTTTCCTTATCTGTTAAAGTGTAAAATACGGATCAGAATCAACACAGTCTAATCTGTGCAGAATCAAATTAACACTTGTTCGTGGATTTTCTTCAACAGAATTTATATAGAAGATAGCAGTGGTGTAACGATTAATGGATGATATGGTTATGGTTAACTAACATAGTTAATTTAGGACGATTCAATCCAAAAAGATTCATTGATTTGAAATGAATTCAGTAACTTTTTATTTAAAATAACAATGTGTACAATGTGAGTGATAATGGACAGTACAGGTGAGCTTTACTAGATTCCTGATGTCATCTATAAATTAATGATGGACATAAACAATTAAGTAAATAACATTTAATGTCAAATGTATTTACATTTTATTTGAATAAAGTCCAATCAACACTTCAGTTTAAATTGATAAGATGTTAACTTATCTGCTCCCATTTTCTTTTTTTTTTTTTTCATTTTCAATTTCAATTTTTTTCACATTTTCAATGTGTCCAGGTAGGAGGCCTGTCTGGTGTGAGCCCGGCCCATCAATTCAGCAGGCCATGGGAGAGGGTAGATGGCACAGAAGGGCACGCGGCACTGCGGGCCCCAGGGAGCAGCACAGCTAGAATCCTGCCCCATGGCACCCCCCAAACCATGCCGGCCCTACGGAGCACGGCGGCATCCCCACCCCCCAGGCATAGCAGGGCACCAGCCACTCCCCCACAGCGGTCCAGAGCGGCCTGCCCCCCCGCCGCAACAGGGAGCATCCGCGCAGCAGAGAAGCCCACGCCAGGATCAGCACAGGCCCGAACACAACACCGTCCACAGCGAGGTGGCCCCAGGCCCCCCGACGAGAGAGGGCACCATCAACCGCCCAAGCAGGGCCACATTGCCAGCCACGGACCGAGAAGCAGGCGAACCCATGCACCTCCAACCAGGTACTGCCACCCCACACCAATGCCGCCAGCATAGCCCCCCCCCACGGAGGCCACCCTGATCACCAACACACCGACACGAGACAACCACCCGACACCAGGACAGCCCGGAGGACAGCGGGCCCCAGGCCACCACCCCCACCTCGCCCAAGGCAGCGTGGCACCATACCGAACTGCGGCCAGTCCCCGAGCAGATGGCGGGGGAGCGCGCCCCAAGAGGCCCAACCCGAGGACCCACCCCTGAGACACCCCAGCTCCGGCACGGCGCCCACGAGCCCAGCAGACCAGCCACTGGCCGCAACCCCACACGCCCACCGAACGCGACCCTAGGGGAGGCCCCGGCACGGGCGAAGGCCCACAGCACATGATGTCGCACATGCCACACACCGGCCCACGAATCCACCCCAAGTGACCCCCAGAGGGAGCCCGACCCAGCCCACCACCAGTGACATCCCCAGCGTAGGTGCGACCCAAAGCCAAGCGCAACCCCCAGCAACCCCCCGCCACCCAGCGACCCAGGATGCAAGCGCCGTCCCAGACCCCCCCGACCACGACCCACAACCCCCACCACCCCAGGCCCCCCGACAGGCCACCCCCCAGCCAACCCAGTTTTCATAAAAGCTACTTTTAAATCTCTGCCAATAACGGTCATTTCCTGGCATCCTTTAAAGTACATTCATTGATTTCTAATCTTTGAGACACAATCACATCAAACCTTGTGTTTATAGCACTTCTCATTGGGTTGAGTGCAGTGCAAATGATGATGACAGTGTTTACGTCAGTGCAGGTTAATTTCAGGCAGTCGCCCTAAAGTAAGGATCAACTTCTTCCTCTGGAGCTTTAGATTATAGAATCACAGCGTTGGCTTTTTCTTTTTTTACTGCGGTGGATTAAATAAAGTAGTCACTGAGGGGGTTGCAGCTTCTCACTGACTTCAGACTGGATTTTAACATTTAAACTTTCATGACCATCAGAATTGGAGTCGTAAACAATCTTTTTTTGTTTAAGGAACAACAAGGTCTGATAATAACAGTCGTTCTACCTCATTCTGAATGTGCATGCATCAGTGTTAGGGTCAATTATCCTTGTAACTGCATAATTGGTTTTTAATTACAGTTATGACATAATAATTGTAATTGTAAAATTGTAAAAAATATCTTGCTGTTGTAATTGTGATTGGCTGTCAAAACTGGGAAACCATGTTACAGTTCCATGTCTTACACATATGTGTTTAACAATTATTAAATATGTTTAATATTAAGTTTACCTGTCACTTCTCTCGAGGATCATTTTAAAATAAATAAATAAATCTAGGGGCATCATGACAGAGAAAAAGCTCAGATGTCCACACCAAAAATATTAATACCAATATTTTCATGGATAAGGAAGCCTAACAAGGGAACCAAAAGATGAAAAACTAGATGGTGGAGAATATTTTTAGTGTATTTTACAGCTGATTTAAGACATGGATCAAACTGACCCGTTATTGGTTTTATCACAGATGCTAACAGAAAGCTAACGCAAGAAGAAGGTTATGTTTTATGGGCTTATTTATTAAAGGCTCAGTAATTGTGATGAATTGTAATCGAACTTTAGTAATTGAGAATGTAATTGTAATCCACTTTCAGGGAAAGTAAATACCTAATTCTGGATGAAAATGGCCATTTCAACTAAACTTAAATCTGAAGTTAGTGTCTGGTTTATTCTGATTTTAATTCCAAATGGAATAATTCCTGAACCTTGAAAATGTTTAATTTCGCTTTAAATGAATTACTGTCGTTCTGACCATGTTCATCCATAACGACATAATCCAAGATGGCCGCCTGAAACAATGTATATATATATATATATATATATATATATATATATATATATATATATATATATATATATATATATATATATATAAGCAATATTTATTTAATAAGAGCCTTAGAAGACATGGATATAATGAAAATATTGGATGGACGGATGTATAAGCATTTTTTTTCAGTAGACATGAATACGTCATGTTTCAGAAGGACTATTTCCATGTAAACACGAAGCACAACACTTTAATTCTTAATTATTTAAATCAGAATAATTTATTCTAAATTAAAAACATCATGTAACCGTGGCCAGTGTAATTTTAATTATAATTGGTCCGCTCTGAGCGTTTTCCTGTAACTTCGACCCTCAGGAGAAGCAGATCTGAGCTTTGGGGTGAGGACAGGAATGAAGAAGCTCTGTGAGATTTTCAAAGGAATAAAAGTAGCTTAAAATGAATCTGCAGCTAGTGCAGAAAGCTCAGGACTAGAGAAGTGTGCTAACGTTTCCTTGTCCCAGTTAAAGGAAGTGCAGCAGCGTTCTGGACCGTTTGGAGGACTCACTAATCCCCACAGGCAGTGCGTTACAGTAATCCATCCATGAGGTGATAACAGCATAGATCACTGTTTCAAAGAGAAGAGTTTTCACTTTGGTCAGTCTCTGTAAGTGAAATAAAACAACCTATTTAGTTTGTCGATCAAAAGTGAACTTGTCATTCAGTTTATCACCAACATCTGAAACGTTTGTTTTCACCTGTTATTCAAAAGAACTCAAGGCAAGGCACATTTATTTGTATATTGCATTTCATACACAAGGCAACTCAATGTGCTTTACATGATAAAACAATCAACAGCTTAAAATCAATAAGAACATTTAAATCACCAATAAAATCAATTCAAATCATCAACAAACATTACATCAACAACATGACCATAAATCTCTATCTCAATCATACGCAGTAGAAAAAAATGTTCACATGTGATGCTGACTTCAGCTCTGCTGCAGTTTGTTCCACTTCTTTGCAGCATAACAACTAAAAGCAGCATCACCATGGTTACTGTGAGCTCTGGGCTCCACTATCTGACCTGTGTCCATAGATCTGAGAGACCTACTGGGTTCATACCTGACTAACATCTCACTGATGTATTCTGGACCAAACCCATTCACAGATTTATAACCAGCAGCAGAACTTTACAGTCTCCTCTGAGGCTGACTGGGAGCCAGTGTAAAGACTTTAAAACTGGAGTAATGTGTTCTGATCTCTTTGTTCTGGTTCAGACCTGAGCTGCAGCGTTCTGAACCAGCTGTAGATGTTTGATGAAGACCATTACAATAGTCCAGTCTGCTGGAGATAAAAGCATGGACCAGTTTCTCCTGATCTTTCTGAGTCATTAAACCTTTCACTCTGGAGATGTTCTTTAGGTGGTAGAAGATGTTTTTGTGATAGATTTGATCTGATGCTGAATGTAAGATCTGAGTCAATCAGAACACCAAGGTTTTTGACTTGGTCTTTATCTTCTAAAGATCCAGACTCAGATAATTGCTGACAGCAGTCCTCTTTTCCTTGTTACCAAAGACAATCACCTCCATCTTGTCATGGTTTAGTTGAAGGAAGTTTTCACTCATCCATCAGTTTACTTTTTCTAAACAGTCACACAACACCTCAATGGGACCATAGTCATCTGGGTTTAGTGATAGATATAGTTGTGTGTCATCTGCGTAGCTCTGATAATCAACCTTACAGTTGTGTAAAATGTGTCCTAAAGGAAGCATGTAAAGGCTAAACAGAAGAGGTCCAAGAACAGATCCCTGAGGAACCCCACAGGACATTGGTAATCTGTCAGATTCAAAGTTTCCAATGTTTACAAAATAACTTTGATCCTCCAAGTATGACTTAAACCATTACTTTAACATTTAGTCCAACCCATGTTTACAATCTGTGTAACAAAATTGTATGATCTACAGTGTCAAATGCAGACTTAGATCCAATAGAATGAGAACAGATACTTTTCCTGAATCAGTGTTCAACCTTATGTCATTGATCACTTTGATCAGATCAGTTTCTGTGCTGTGATGAGAACCAAAACCTGACTGAAATTTATCAAATATTTTGTTGAATGTTAAGAATTGACTCAGTTGGTTGAAGACCACCTTCTCAATGATCTTGGCCATGAATGGAAGGTTCTGATTGGTCTATAGTTAGCCAGTATAGAGGCATCCAGTGTTCTCTTTTTTAACAGAGGTTTCACAGCAGCTACTTTCTTTTTTTTTTTCACTTTGTCTGCACATGCTGTTGAAGGTTAACACTACAAGAAGTGCAATCTTTTAACAGCAATGCATATTTTATTATTGCAATTAAATAAATGAATTTATTTCATTGCATAATTGTGACCATCACCAGCCCTCCCTAGGGAAGGGTAAATACTTTATTAAAGGGAGGATGTAAAAGAGAGAGGGCAGTGTTACACCAGGGTGAGGGGGGTGGGGGGGGGGGAGTTAACAGGGAGGAGGGATACAAGATAGGAAAACGAATGGGTGGGGAATAATCAATAAGTTTCAAGTGATGTGATGTGAAATTGTGGTTGTGTATATTGTGCTTATTGTTGTGTTATCAAGCCAGTCTGGTGACCAGTGTGCGGCTTAGGAATAATGGTGGTGGCTGTGAACAGAGGAGGAAGTGAGTGGAAGTTACATAAAACAGGTATTTGGGAACAACGTGTCTATGGTTGAGCCCAGTATGAGTGTTATCCCACAGCCCGAGGCCAGTGCGTCCATGACAAATGTGATTCCAAGAGCCGCTACTGCAAAACCCATGAGCCGCCCCCGGGCCCGAAGAAGCAGTCGGGCCAGCAGAAAGAGCGAGAGATCTAGGGGCCCCCGGCGACCACCCCACGGCCAAGCAGCCCCCCGAACGCCCCCAAGGTCCCAAGCCGAGAGGCTGCCATTGCCCCCCCCATACACACCCGAAAAGCCCCCAAGGAGCCAAGGACCCAGCGCACCACGCCACCGACTCCAACCCCCAACCCCCAGGCCCCCCAGCCCCCCACCCCCCCACCACCACCCACACCCCCGCGCCCAGCCCCCCGAGGGGAGGGCCCAGAGAGCCCCCCGCCCGAGACCCCAGCGGAGGAGCCAAAGCCCACGCCCAGCAGACGACCAGAGCCACGCCGAACGGGCAGCCGGCGGGCACCCGCCGGTGAGCCCAGAGCCAGCAAGGACCCGACCCCAGGCCAGGAGGACCCGGAATGGATGCAGCACCAGGAGCAGCCCGCCCAGGGCGAACGACCACACCCCAAGCCGCATAAGGCACCAGGGGGCCGCTGGGAGTCCCCCCGCCGGTCCCCAGGCACCCCAACCTAGCCCCCCCGGGCGCCCCAGATGCTGATGCCGCCCGCGCCACGAGCTTCAGTTCTTTAAAGCCAGGGCCCCCTCCAGAGGCCAAGCCAGACCGCCCCGCCGGGATGTGGCCCCCTAATCTAACCCCGACACTCTGCCTCACGGGGGACTGCCCAAGCAGGGGCCGCACCAGAAGGTATGCAAGGGCGCGCCACGCGCCACCCGCCCCAGAAGACCCCCGCCAGGACCGGCCCGGCCAGCCGGCCAAGCACCCCGGGCCCCAGGAGCACCCCCAGGGACCAGGACCCCCCAAGGGCAAGCCCCCGGGCCAAGCCCCCCGGGACGCGCCCCCCACCCCAGCCCAGGTCCCGGCCACAGCCCAGCAGGACCGCACAGCCCCAGACGGCACAAGGCCAGCAGCCCAGGGCCCGCCGCCCCCCGGACAGCGCAAGCCACGGGGCAGCGCCCCCCGCCGGCCCGCGAGCAACTGGCGACCCCCACCGCGGGGACGGAGGCACCCCAACGGCACACATCCAGCGCGGGACAGCAGCCCCCAGCCAAAGATGCCCCGGACCCACCCACCAGTCCGCAGATGGCAGGACATACCCACCAGGCGGCCGAAAGCAACCTCAACCATCGGAACAGCTAACGCCGCCCCCCCAGTAAACAGCATCATCCCGAGGCGCCAAACAACCCTGCCCCAACCCCGGTGAGGACACCAGCACCCAGCAGCTACTTTCAGGGATTTTGGTACGGTGCCTGATTGGAATGATCAGTTAATTATCTGACACTAATCAGTGACATTTGACTTTACAACAGTTTTAAAGAAGTTTGAGGGTATTGTGTCAAGGCAACACGTTGATGGATTCAGCTGCTGAACAGTCTCCTCTATTGTTTTTGGGTTCACTGTAATAAACTCTAACATTGTAGTTGACTCCTCCCTCAGTGGTTGAAGCTGTTCAAGCTTTTTGTGATTTTGCTGGTTTGTTCTGATGTTTGACCTTATTGATTGTATTTTTTCTCAGGTCAAAGGTCAGAGAAAACAGAGTCATTCCATGTAATTTCAACAAATGGCCCACGCACTTTGGTCTCTAAAAATTGTTCCCTAATTATTTTATAGACACACTGCACATTTTTAGTTTGATCGGATAAATACTTTTATTGAGATATGAACAATTTAGTGAGGGGGAGTATGTGTCGATTTTCAAGCGTCCTTATATTTCTTCCATTTTCAGTTTCCAATATCTCAGGAACTCCATCACATAGAAAGGTAAATATGGTATATTAATACAGCTCCACCTACTCTCTCAGAATATAGAAAAAGATCTGCTATACATCATATCTGGTGGACATGTCAGCTCCTCGAAATAGTCACAAAGTGTGTTTGGGTCTGGAACATGTTTGGTCCTTCAGTAAACTACTTAGCATATGTCTCAGCTCCCTGTAATGTGATCAGTTTAGAGCTATGAACATAGACTGTTCACATCACTAATGATTAGTCACAGATGTGCATTAATTCTTGGGCAACACGTGCTGGAAATCCCAAAAAATACTTTTATTTTACTATTTTTACTGGCCCATAGCTGCATGTGGGAACGTAAGATAGTATAAAGGTTATTCTTTCTTGGGATATAAAACATTTTATACGACTTTTTCATTTTTATTTTGGACCCCAACTTTGGGTTTATTCACCACTCTTGAATATTTACATGAGGTCATTGTAGCTTGCCTACTGTTTTTTAAGACGTTTTTCCTTTAAAATACATTAATATATATCCATAAGCAGAATTGTTGGAGACCAAAGCGCGTCTGATGTCCTGAAAATGTGTAAAATTGACATGAAATGACTCAGCTAAAAGCTAAATCTTCTCTTTTCTCTTGATCAAAATGTAGAAACTTTAAAGATGTTATCTGTTTAAGGCTGGATTCTTTTTCCTGCTCAGGTCCTGGACCAGTTTTCCAAACACACTGTTTAGTGTTTATTTCAGCTGCTTCCCGTGTGATTTCTACCTGCAGTTTTCTGGTATTGCTTCTGTTTCTCATGCAGTCTGTGCTTGTTTCAGCTCGTAAAACTCCTGCTCACTTCACTTTCATTTTACGATGTTACGGTCCAAGTAGTATCCAAATCAACTGGTGACTGACTATCGACTGTGTTGCAGGTGTGAGGCAAACACTAGATGTTTATTTATGATTAAAATCTTTCACAAAATAATTACACAGCTTTAGTGTTTTTTTTTCCATGTCTTAATAGTTAATACACAGTCACCAGAGACAGTTGATTAAAAAAAATACATCATTTAAAATGTTTGCACACAACTAGGCTTTAGTTTTCATCCAGTGTTTTTATTTAAATTCAAATTAACGCCCATGAAGCACAGCAACGGCTTCTTCTCTGGTTCTCCTGTTTCTTGTGTTGTGGTCTGTGCATCAGTATTATGGTTATAACAGGAACTCATGAAATGAGAAAGGTTCCACGTTGTTAGGCGTGAAAAAAAAAGTGATTAATTGCTTTATTTTATTTTAGTGCGTTATTTTTCACGCAATAAAGTCCCAGCACTGGCTTATTCTCTAAACCAGTGTTTCTTAAATAGTGGTACACGATGGCACTACAGGGGGTACTTAGAAAGAGAGAGAGAGAGAGAAAGACAGACAGACAGACAGACAGACAGACAGAGAGAGAGAATAATTAACAAATAAAATTAACGGAAATAATAAAAACTATAGAAATAAATCTATTCAGGTGCCACAAAAATCAGTGTTTTTCAACCTTGGGGTCGGGAGTTTAAATAGGGTCTCCTGAGAATTTTTAAATTTTCTAATAATTTGTTATTACAATCTCCTTTTTACAAAGTTAAGACAAAAAATAAAACAAAATAAATCATGATAAAAAAAACATGAACATTTTACTGGCTCGGTCTCCAGAAATGAGGTCACGATATAAGGAAGCTTGTGAACCACTGCAGTAAATACTGTTTATTTCCATTTATTTACAACATGAGATTCTTGTTTTTAAATAGATTTCTCAGCACAATGTTGTAGTCGGACAAAAGGGTACTTGGATTCAGAAATAAGAGAAAGGGTACTTACTTGTGCCTAAACTATATATTGTGGTCAGTTTATGGTACGCTCTCGATTAAAAGCTTTTAGTGACTAAAGTGGAGAACAGCCCAAACCTTTTCTACTTAGATTGGTTTTGGCTTGTTGAAAACGGTACAGATAGTTGGATATTTATATGAAGTCAACGAGGACAAAGTGTGAAGTTTTTCTTGGACATTGAGCTCAGGTGGTAATGAACCTGCACAATAAGGGAAAATGCATGTGGATAACGCATCTGTGAAGCAAACTTGAAATATGAATCCATCTATTTCCTCTACCGTCTACTTCCTGCACTCAGGCTAACAATGAACATATACTGGTGCCTCTCTAGCTCACGTTGAACGTAAGGCAGTGATTTCCCAGTAAAGAACACCAGTCTGTCCAGGACAACACACAGAAAAATAACCATGCATGCGTTCCTCTGGGAAATCTATAAACTCTGATAAACGTGGTTCAGCAACAAGGAGGAGCAAGGTCGAAGAAAAGTCTGTGTGACAGTTTCATCAGGGACAAAAATGCAGAAAAAACATGTTCGGTCCCGATACTTTTTAACATTTTGTTTTCATGAAAAAGTTTTCACGCTGAAATATCGAGTGTGTGTTCCTTAACAAAACAGAAAAATCCAAGCTTTCTCGTTCCGTTAGTTTTTTCCTTTTCCTTTCCACTCAGTTACCATCAACCGTATCCATGGAAACCCAAGGACAACTTTTTGATATACAGTTGGATTGGAGTTAAGAGACTTGCTCAACATCCACCAGTGATGACCCGGGTGAGATTCGAACCGGTGACCCTCCAATTACAAGCCTGCTGTCCTTGCTATGCATCGTTCAGCCCCATAAAAGCAAAAGACAACCTCCACCCTACGATACCTTCCTGTTCTCCTGTTGCTGCTTCTCTGCACGTCACGTAGTACTTCAGGACATCAAACAACCATAAAGCCTTTCAGCAAATGGATTTTCATCTCAACTCCATCAAGTAACAAACAGATGTGATTCAAATATGACTAAACTTTATATTTGATAGTTTACAGACATCCATTCTTTCAGTTTCTAAACCTGATTCACACAGGAAAGTTTGGAGGTCCCAGTTTTTACAATGAGACATATATTGGGAAAAAAAATTAAAAAAAAAATATATATATATACATATTCTGTCCAATCACCGCAAATTTCTGAAATTTTAACCAATCTGATTAAAGATTCTGGTCAATTCAACGGCACAATGTGACTGAAGTCCGAAAAAGGACAAAAAAAGGACAAAAAAAACAAAAACAAAAAAACAAAAAAAACAATGATGTGATTTTGCTCTGAATGTCAAATGAATTTCTGTGAATGCGACCATGTCGGAAATGAATTGAATAAATAAAAAAAAAAAAAATTTAGTCTGGTTACAGACTGTGTCACAACAGCCAAACTGACTTTTTCAAACAAAATAGCGTCAAACGTGTCTCACAAACTCAACGTTTTAATGATCTTCTGCTGCTCTAGAAGGACTTTTAAAGCAAATAATCTGATTAAACCTTTACTATTATATATGATCTATAATAGAGCTTCATTGCAGGAAGCGTCTAAAACAGTGCTTGCGCCCCCTGGTATTATCTCCACACACAAATTTACAAATTGCTGAACACATGAGACTTTTCTGCAGCAAAAGTGTTTGTAGCAAAAGTCTTGAGTGCATTGATTAGAACAATTTATTTATTTTAAGATTATTTTGACTGATTCTCTGCACTGGAAACCTTTAAAATGTGACGAAAATAAATTATTATTGTGAATCTGAGGTTTTTTTTAGTAAATTGACCAGTTTAGGCAAAGTTATGGAAAATAATAAAGCATCAAAATGATGCAACTTTTGCAACTTGGCCCTGAAATCCTAGAGGGACTGATATATACAGTATAGCAATAATCTACATTTCATTGCTTCCATCTCATTGGAAGCTGAGGGAAAAGTCGTGGGTCTTACCATGAGTGAGCAGCATGGAGCCTAGAGGAAGTACAATGGGATGTAGCCAAGAGAAGACTGGACATCAAAACCTTTCATTCATCTCAACAATGATCTTCTGAGTGAAAAGCCAGAAATTCCCAGAGAGTTTCTTTGACTTCGTCTGGAAAGCTTTTCCCTAAAAGAGGAGTTTGTTACAGTTGCCAAGGATCCTTGATATGAATGCCTCGCTCTACAAAGGAAGCTCAGAAAACTCTGTAAGATGCAACAAGTCGCTTCCTCAACTATGTTGTTACAGTAATAAGAATTCCTCCGACACAGAGGAAGAGTATTCACAGTTTACTGTAAATCTGATTTAGATTTTACTGTTCATTTGTGAAATAGTCAGAAATGGCATTTCCTTTGCAGGTCTTTGCAAAATAAAAGCGACATTTCAAAACTTTCCACAAAGTCTAATGTGTGTTTGAAGGTGTTTTCATTGAAGGTTGTTTTGGGGGAGGAGCCTGGTAACTCTGGTGAAATCTCATCCCGTGAGACTTCTCTGCAGGAAGATGGACGCTCCAAACCTCCTTAGAACATTCTGCATTCAAAGGTTGTTTCACGTCTAATGTGGCATTAATAATTATTAAGTCTAATAATAACAAATGTCTGGGTCTCCTCTTCTGTCCACACGTACCGCGTCATGTCTTCTCAGAGAGAAGTGGTCATGTGACCAGGTGGAGTTTAGCTTTAACCATACATTTCAATTTGGAAACGTCTGAAAAACCTCCAGTTTGTATTTAACTATTTATATTTTGCGTATTTACAAGAGTAATGACATCCCACGCACTTCGGTCAAAAAAAAAAAAAGGAAAAAATGTATAACATGAGGAATTAATTTAATAACATTGTGTTTTTAAAAATAACTGTTTTTCTGATGCAATGGTTTTTATATTTTTTATGTTATTAATAAAAAAAACTAATAAACAATACATGAATATGAGACACAGGTGAAATAACCCAAAGTTGGTGTCCAAAATAAAAAAGTTGCATAAAGAAAAATAATTTTATATCCCAAGAAAGAGTAATATTTATACTATAAATTAATACAGATCACACGGTTCTGTTCACTGAGAATGAAAAAGAATAAAGATGAGAGAAAATTTCTTGAGATTGAAGTGCGTGGGCCATTTGTTGAAATGATATGGAATGACCGTAATGAAAACGCAGCTAGAGTTAGCGTAGCTCGTACGTACGTCAAACACTACACGAAGAAGGAGAGTGACGTTAACGTTGGTGTCAGTGCCCAATACTTTCACGGGCCATATCCTTTCCAACACTCTTCTTCTTCGTGGATTTTTACCAGACTGCTTTCGTGTTGTGTTGTGGGAGGGGTTTGTATTTGTGTACGCTTTTGTTTTGTGATGCGTTGGTAAATGGTAAACGGACTTGATTTATATAGCACTTTATCACCACACTGAAGCAGTCTCAAAGAGCTTTACATATCAGCTCATTCACCCAATTACTCTCACATTCACACACCAGTGGGACAGGACCGCCATGCAAGGCGCTAGTCGACCACTGGGAGCAACTTAGGGTTCAGTGTCTTGCCCAAGGACACTTCGACACATAGTTAGGTACTGGGATCGAACCCCCAACCTCTCAATCAGAAGACGACCCACTACCACCTGAGCCACGGTCGCCCTATAAGCCACGGTCGTTGTGGCGTTCGTCATTCTGTGTTGTATTGTGAGCTTTTACGGCCAACATAAAACACGGCTTTAAGCAATGATTTCCATAGTGTGAGAGATGATGTCACTCACTCTGCCACAGGACACTTACCATACGGGTTTGCTTTAAGCAGAGGGTGAGATAATATTCACTTTGACACATATTCCCAATCCACACAAGAAAAGGAAAGTGATGATGCCGATGATGAAGATATGAAATCAGTATCTTTCTGGCTCTCACTGCCTGACAGATTTAGAGGTAGTAATAGAAAAGCTCAGCTATAGAAAGTAAAGCAGGAGTGAAATGATGTGATATTAGCCTCCAGCTTCCCCAGAGGAACGCTGAGGAGCTCTTCAAGCTCTTATTGTGTCGACTTCATCCACATGTATACGTACAGTAGTAGAGTAGTAGCTCCTACCGCAGCTTTATTCAGCCAGCAAAGCACTTCACTCACCATTTTACGTCTACATCAAATTGCTTCTCTATGCTCTGATCAACTGCTGATCTACACATCTGCACCTACTCACCTGGTCCTGTACTGATATGTAGCGCTGCTCAATTATTGAAAAAATTATAATCACGATTTTAGTCAGAATTGAATCACAATTATTCAAACGACTATTTGTCAACCAAAAAGTTTTTTTTTATTTTTTGTACAAAAAAAAACTATAAAATGTATTCTTCAAAGATAAATAAAATCCTTCAAACACTAAAATCAAGTATGTTCCCTTTTGCACAAAACAAAACACTTGTTGCACGTGATGCGTCTTTAATGTAGATCAATTTGACTTGACTTGTTTGTTTTTGCTGCGTTTCTGCCATGTTTCAGACCACTAGCAACATCTTTCCTCGTGATAGCCTGCAGGCTAGCTTTAGCTTTGAGAGGGGCGGGACGGAGGGGAGGAGCTTTCATGTGTGTGGATTATGACGTGTGTGTGCCAAGCTTTATTATCTGTAGATGTTCGATATAGTGGGTTTGTTTTATTTAACGAATAAAACGTTAAAAAAAGAATTTTTTTTTTTTTTTTAGTAATCGTTTTTTCTTGATTATGTTATTTTTGTAATCGTTGGGTGTAATAATCAAAATCATAATCAAATTTAAATTAATTGAGCAGTCCTCTATTCAAGTAGAAGTACTGCTACTTGATTGAAATTGTACTCAAGTACAAGTACAAGTAAGTCATACATAAAATACTCAAGTACAAGTAAAAAGTAGCTTAATTAAATAGTACTCAAAGTAAAAGTTACGAGTTACTTTCACCCCCACGGTTATTGTTGGTAATAAATCTTGGTACGGTTTCCTTACATACAGTAAACATCTCATGTAGAAACTTAAAAACAAAGAGACCAAATCTACCACAATTAGAACTTAATTTATTTTCCACAAAAGAATCTGTATAAAATATAACGTCAAAATATACAATATTTTTTTCTTTTATTTTTTAAATAACACCAATGAATTCAATTCAAAGTAAAAATAATTCTAAGGCTCTAAGTATAGATACATTTATGAACTCTAAAACCTCCATTTAACGCTGTTTTGGCACCGCACATTACCTTTAATCTGATTGGTTGAGTATGATGTGATGCATTACGTTAAATCTGATTGTTGAGTATGATGTGATGCATTACGTTTAATCTGATTGGTTGAGTATGATGTGATGCATTACCTTTAATCTGATTGGTTGAGTATGATGTGATGCATTACGTTTAATCTGATTGGTGAGTATGATGTGATGCATTATGTTTAATCTGATTTGGTTGAGTATGAGTATCTGATTGGTTGAGTATGATGTGATGCATTACGTTCATCTGATTGGTTGAGTATGATGTGATGCATTACGTTAATCTGATTGGTTGAGTATGATTGGGATGCATTACGTTTAATCTGATTGGGTTGAGTATGATGTGAATGCATTAGTTTAATCTGATTGGTTGAGTATGATGTGATGCATTACGTTTAATCTGATTGGTTGAGTATGATGTGATGCATTACGTTAAATCTGATTGGTTGAGTATGATGTGATGCATTACGTTTAATCTGATTGGTTGAGTATGTTGTGATGCATTACGTTTAATCTGATTGGTTGAGTATGATGTGATGCATTAGTTTAATCTGATTGTTGAAGTATGATGTGATGCATTACGTTTAATCTGATTGGTTGAGTATGATGTGATGCATTAACGTTTAATCTGATTGGTTGAGTATGATGTGATTGCATTAGTTTAATCTGATTGGTTGAGTCTGATGTGATGCATTACGTTAATAGTTGAGTATGATGTGATGCATTATGTTTAATCTGATTGGTTGAGTATGATGTGATGCATTACGTTTAATCTGATTGGTTGAGTATGATGTGATGCATTACGTTTAATCTGATTGGTTGAGTATGATGTGATTCATTACGTTTAATCTGATTGGTTGAGTATGATGTGATGCATTACGTTTAATCTGATTGGTTGAGTATGATGTGATGCATTACGTTTAATCTGATTGGTTGAGTATGATGTGATGCATTACGTTTAATCTGATTGGTTGAGTATGATGTGATGCATTACGTTTAATCTGATTGGTTGAGTATGATGTGATGCATTACGTTTAATCTGATTGGTTGAGTATGATGTGATTCATTACGTTTAATCTGATTGGTTGAGTATGATGTGATGCATTTGATTGTTGTCTGATCATTTCAGTTATTATAGTTTCATTATTTTAAAACAAAAACATTTTTGGAGTCATATCAGGTATTCATGTTGTCATTTGCGTTTTTTGTTATATTTTTATGTATTTCTATTGTTGTTTTGCTTGTTTGTTATTACTGTGGGTTTGCTGAGTCATTCTTTGTGTTTTTATTGTCTTTTTGTGTACTTTTGTGGTCATTTTCTGTAATATTGTGTATTACTGTTGTCATTTTGTTAATTTTTGTAGTAGTTCTGAGGGTTTTTGGAGAATTTTCTGGGTTTTTCTAGTCTTTCACTGTATTTTCCTGTAATTCTTTGTATTTTTTTAATGTATTTTTGCTTTTATCTTGTGTATTTTCTGTAATTTTGTACATTTACTTGGGGGAGAGCATAAAAGTTATGAGCTAAAGCTATTATAGCATCAACTTTCAAATAAAAAATCTTTTGTACAACATAAATATCTATCTCCCATAATTCATATTTAAAACCATGTATTTGATCATCCAGTTCATGATATATTCATTTTATAAACATATTTTGATAAGCAGCAATTTTCCATCCACTATCGTGTGTGGGAAAAACTTTTATTCTGTGGCTGGATTTATTATTAATGCAGAAATCTTGATGTTGTTTTGTTAATATTTAATCTTCGAAGACATCAAGTAGAATATGTTTTTTTAAGTGAGGACTGCAGGTAAGAATAAATGCAGCTGGAGATGAAAGGACAACGTGATAAACAGAACGAACGTTCAAACACACTGATCACAGGTAGAAACAGCACATCTTCAGCTTTCAGTGACATTACTTTGGTCTTTCACAGTTTTTACCAAAATAAGAAAAGACAAACATGTACCTTAAGATATAAAAACATGACAAAAGATCAACGTTTTGCAACACGTTTGGTTCAAAAATGTCCTGGAGTTGGATTGAAGAAACAAATATTCATTAATACTAAATAAATATGTTTTGTGATTTACTGACATTACTCCACTCAAACATTTCTTTTGTCTTTTATTCTAATAACCAGATCTTTTCTGTTTACAGATTATTTTTAGGGTGTCTGCCTCTGCTATTAACCAATAATAATAATAATAATAACTCTAAAATAAACGGTGAATAGAAATGAAAAACAGCGTGACATATAAAAAGTCCAGCAGTAAGGAGCCTCCATGCATTGCCACAAATTACACATTGACCTCTGATAGGCTGCCCTCTAGTGGTGACAAACAGTGAGTTATCTCCATCCTCTCAACCTCACGCTTCTCATTATGGTTGTACTGAGTTGTATTTCACAGTTTCAGGGTGATTAATATATTCAATCAACAAATGCTTGGTACATTTATTTTTCCAAAATTGTTAATCATTGAAAATGCCAGTTGGCTAATTAATTAAATGAGTGATAATTCTGAATAAAAAGGTTTTCAACATTACAGGTACAATTGTACTGAGATGTTTTCATTAACACTCATTATGGCTAAGGCTGCAACAACCAATCGATAAAATCAATAAAAATCGATTATTAAAAGCGTAGACAACGGATTTCATCATTGATTTGTTGCGTCGTGCGATTTGTGTGTAACTGACCGTGACGCGGAACCGTTTGCTCCACCTGCAGAGCTTTCTCAATAAAGTTTTTCTTTTTAATAAAAACCCTCCGCCTGCGAGCGAGTCAACAGAGCGAGTTGAACGCAGAGCGGAGGCAGAAAACAAAGTTTGGCCGAAGTTCTCAAACATGTTAACACACGAACAAAAAAGGAGCTCAACAGCAGGTAAATCACTACAACATCCACATTTGTTCTGTTTGGAAGAAACGAAACGTATCGTTAGCCTCTCTGCTAGCTAGCCTGATGCTAGTGTGTGTGTGCGCACACAAGTGTTTGCATGTGCGTGCGTATGTTTGTGTGTGTGTGAGTTTGTGTTCGTGCATGAGTGTTTGCATGTGCGTGCCTGCATAAGCGTTTGCATGTGCGTGCATGTTTGTAGGTGCGTATGTTTGTGTGCATGAGTGCTTGTGTGTGCACACAAAAGTTTGCATGTGCGTGTGTATGTTTGTGTGTGCATGAGTGTTTGCATGTGCGTGCATATGTTTGAATGTGCGTGCATTTGCGTGCGTGCATGAGTGCTTGTGTGTGCACGCATAGGTGTTTGCGTATGTTTGTGTGTGCATGAGTGTTTGCATGTGCGTGCATATGCTTGTGTGCGAGCATGAGTGCTTGTGTGTGCGCACACAAATGTTTGCGCACAAAAATGTGCATGCGTATGTTTGTGTGTGTGTGTGCATAACCGTTTGCATGTGCGTGCATATGTTTGCGTGTGTGTGCATAAGTGTTTGCATGTGCGTGCATATGTTTGAATGTGCGTGCGTTTGTGTGCGTGCATGAGTGCTTGTGTGTGCGCGCACACATGTTTGCCTATGTTTGTGTGTGCATGAGTGTTTGCATGTGCGTGCGTATGTTTGTGTGCGTGCATGTGTTTGAATGTGCGTGTGTGTGTGTGTGCGTGCATGAGTGTTTGTGTGCGCGCGCATAAGTGTTTGCATGTGCCTGTGTTTGTGTATATGCGCGCTAGTGTTTGTATGACTTGCGTGTACAGTGCAGTGAGGCTGGATTAATTACATTTAGACTGAAGTTAAAGTAATTCATCACATCTACTCAAAATTGTTTTATGCAGTATTTTTTAAGGTACTTTATATATAATGTGTCAGTGTGTGTGTGTGTTTTGCTCTTTGTGCTACTAACTGGCCTTAACCTAATACTGGAAACAAAACAAGTTAATCCAGACTAATGTTATTCTATATTTCTAATTTAATCAGAAAACATCAAACAATGGCATATTTTATGATAATAAACACATAATGTAAACACAGAGAGAAGCTGTGACTGAGAACATCCTCTACATGATTATTGCTGACATTACTGTGTCCATGGATGAAGATGACACATTTTATATTTCATAAATCTCATGGAGAGAAAATATAAAGAGACTTTCAAAATGAACACTGAGTGCTGATATATGGACACGTGTAGACAATAAGGTCTACCTTAGGGTGGTGTGCTGCTACATTCATAATGGGACGAATAAAGAGGCTGAAAGTAAAAATGTGGTGGTTTTTTATCAGATTCTTCTATGAATTGATTAATTTGTTGACCGATTCATCAATTATGAAAATAATCATTAGTTGCAGCTCTAATCTTCTACACCTCACCCTTCTCATTATAGTTGTAGTGAGTTGTATTTCACAGTTTCAGGGTGATCAATATGTTCAATCAACAAATGTTTGGTACATTTCTTTTTCCAAAATTGTTTATCACTGAAAATGCCAGTTGGCTAATTAATCATGGTGATAATTGTGAATAAGATGTTTTCAACATAACACTCCTTAGAGCTGAATAAAAGTTGTGTCTCTGTTCATTCATTGATTGACCAACTCCATTATTCGTCTTCTTCTTCCTGTCTATATATGACGTAACAGATGACCCTTAACTTCCCTCCGTTGTTCTGAGTCCAGCAGGATTTACAAAGATAATCTGATCCATGGAAGCTGCTGATCATTAAGAAAATGAAACACACACAGAGCTCACACCACATCACATCCATGGGGGGCTGGAGGAGAAGATGATTGGTTTGAGTATTGATTGTGAAGGCACTCATTCTTCATCCTGAATCTTTAATGTCAGGTGCAACCAAGGTGAGGGAGTCTGAGTCCACCCTTTAAGGTCCTCACCTCCCTGTCAGCGTGGATTAACAACTAATACTTAATCAACTTTGCAGCAAAGAGCAGCATTAGCAGCTTTGTGCTCAAACAGGACAGAGACGAGACACCCAGCAGGAGAAGGGTGTTAAATATAAAACTCACTGTTTCACAGAACAACGTGTAAAACAGCATGTTCTATATCACTGTGAAAAATGTGTAATCATGGAAAAGAAATCTAAATGTAAATGTTAAAAATAAATGTTAAATCTACTTGTTAAATATCAATGTAAATGTTACATTTAAATGTTAAATCTACTTGTTAAATATCAATGTAAATGTTACATTTAAATGTTAAATCTACTTGTTAAATATCAATGTAAATGTTACATTTAAATGTAAAAGTTAAATATAAATGTTAATTCTAAATGTTAATTATAAATGTAAAAGTTAAATATAAATGTTAAATCAGTTGCCAAGCATAAAGCTAAATGTTACATGTAACAATGTATAATATGAAAATTATACGAAGAGAGCAGGTCAGCACCCGTCGATCACAAAGCAATCCCTCAATTTCTCGCTCTTCCCCTCTCACTCACTGAACTGCAGTCTGTGATGTGGGCGGGGCCTCGTGACTAACAGGCACTGACTTGCTCACTTTGCATAATTTCTAAACATTTAGCTTTCCACTTAGTGACCGATTTAACATTTAGGTTTACATTTAACATATAAATTTAGATTTATATTTAACATTTACATTTAACTTTTACATTTAAACATTTAGATTTACATAATGTGATTTTAATTTAACATTTAACTTTAGATTTAACATTTTGGTTTACATTTAACATTTAGATTTAACTTTTACATTGGAATTTAACATTTAGATTTACATTTAAAATTTAGATTTACATGTAACATTTCAATTTAGATTTAACATTTTGATTTATCTTTTACATTTAGATTTAACATTTTGGTTTACATTTGAAATGTATATTTAGATTTATCATTTAGGTTTACATTTAACATTTACATTTTGATTCAACATTTTGGTTTACATGTAATATTTAGATTCCAATTTAACATTTCATTTTATCTTTCACATTTAGATTTAACATTTTGAATTATCTTTTACATTTAGATTTAACATTTTGAATTATCTTTTACATTTAGATTTAACATTTAGGTTTATATTTAACATTTAGATTTTTACATTTATATTCAACATGTATATTTATTTTTCACGTGTACACATTTTGAACAATGATATGAAACATGCTGTTTTACATGAATTCCTGTCTCAAAAGAAATAAAAATTAAATGTGAGGAAAGTGCGCTAAATGTTTACAATAAAAAGTGACAGAGTTTTAACGTTGGACACCCAGCACAGGACGCACGTGCACATCCACGCTGATCCAAACGCGTAAAAGCGCAGCCGAGGATGAGACCGTGACCAGATTAAACTTTGACGTGTAAGAAAAAGAAAGACATCATCTAATAATAAATAATCTGCTCCTCACAGAGACACTGTGAGATTAAAGAGAGTCCGGGCAGCAAACAGCCCAGTGCACTAATCCGTTCATTCAGGATCAGGATCAGGATCAGGATCAGGTTTACACGGAGGGACACAACCACAGAACCTCATGTTTCTTACCTTGTTCCATCAGCAGGACGCACATCCCGACCAGTACAGCCCAGTACACAGGGTTATTCTTCATCTTCATCATCTTCTTCTTCTTCTTCTGAGTGACGTCACAGACAAACGGACTGACAGTGTCTAGAAATCCTGTAAAGTGTTTTCTTCAAGTTCCACAGCAGCGGCGTGTCTGCGTTCATCCAGCAGAAGTGTCTCCGTCATCTGAACAAGCTGTGGAGGAGGCTGGTGCACGGGCAGCGGGAAGCACGCGCGACGCACACAGGCTGTTTCCGGTTCGGATTTCCAAAATTAAATAAACGCTCCTATAAAATGCTGCCCTAGGCTTTTATTTTGGTTAACACAGGAAGTTGTATTTGTAGTAAATAGAGGAGATAGGCAGAGGTAGATGCGGCTCTGATAATCACACACTGAATCTTTATCCCGAGCACAAAGCTGTGCTGTGTGTGTGTGTGTGTGTGTGTGTGTGTGTGTGTGTGTGTGTGTGTGTGTGTGTGTGTGTGTGTGTGTGTGTACAGTTGTAATTTTTTTAATGCGTTGTAATCATAGTTAAATTGAAATTGAGTTTAGATAATTGACTTTGTAATTGTAATTGCAATGAAAATTCTATAGAAATTGTCACATAATTTAACGTCAAACTGAGAAAACATGTTACAGTTCGATGTACAGTTCTACATATATGTAGTTAATCAAACTTCACACATTTTACCGTTTAAAAATATATAAATCTAAGAGTATAGTGACACACCATAAATAATAAAATCTATAATTTTATTGATTAGGAAGCCTAACAAGGAAACCAATAGATAAGAAATAAAGTAGATGATAGATATTTGTTTATAGTGTGTTTACAGCTGATTAAGGACCCATTAGCATTAGGTATGCTAACAGAATGCTAACACAAGAGGAAGTTTAACTTTTATTGGGTTATTTATTTCAGGCTCAGTAATTGTGATTATTTGTAATTTAACTTAAGTAATTGAGAACATAATTGTCTCTCTGAGGATAAAAACAATTGTAATTTAATTGTAATTGGAAAAAAAAGTGCTGATTACTGTAATCACAATTGAATATGGATAATTGAAGACGCAATTGAAACTGAAAAATGGAATTGACCCCAACTCTGGCATTTGTGTGAGTGTGTGTGTGTGTGTGTGTGTGTGTGTGTGTGTGTGTGTGTGTGTGTGTGTGTGTGTGTGTGTGTGTGTGTTTTTTTATCATAATCTATTAAAGTCTTATCACATCCATGTCTTTGCTGTGACCTGTAGCTAAAGGTCAACATTTGGGGTCACGAGACACTGGGGGGGGGGGGGGGGGGTGGATACTGAAGGGAAATGACATTATTTTAGGGACATGCTTCTCACACACATACACAAACATGCATTAATGGAGTCAGAGTGGGGCTGCTCTTAGTATGAAGGGAGCGTACCAGAGCAGTGTTGGGGTTCAGTGCCTTGCTCAATTTTTGCTACATTACTCCCATTTCTGTCAATTTCAATGCATTTTCTGCACATTATTTCCACTTTTAGGACATTTTCAGCACTTATAAACCTTTTCACCACTTTTCCACCTAATGTCACATTTGTTGATCCATTATTGTCACGTGTAACCTCTTTTCACCATTTGTCATGCCCATTATTTGCCAGTTTAAACTCATTGTTACTAGTTTTTTCTGCCACTTTTAAGCCAATATTGATATTTTGACCCATTTTTACTACTTTTTCTGTCTGTTTTTGTCCACTTTAACTTGCAATTTTTAACCAATTTCTGTGGTTTTTAAAATCCCATTTCACCACCTTTTCCATCATTGTTGGTCACTTTTAACCGATTTCATTTCTGACTAAAACAAGGACTTATTTACATCTTTAAGATGACTATATACTATGACCCAAATAATAGTAAACTTCCTGGATAATAGTGGATATTAGTATTATTATTATTTTTATAAATGTATCAATACTTAGAGCCTGATAATGTCTATTTTGAATTGAATTTATTGGTGTTATTTTATTTTAAAAATAATTCTACATTTTGACAAACCTTTTATTTTATACAGATGCCTTTTGTGAAAATAAATTAAGTTCTAATGGCGGTAGATTTGGTTTCTTCCTTTTTAATTTTCTACATAAGATGTTTACTGTATGTAAGGGACCCGTACCAAGATTTATTACCAACAATAAACATGGGGGTGAAACTAACTAGTAACCTATACTTTGAGTAATATTTAATATTTTTACTTGTAATTGAGTAATTTATGTATGACATACTTCCACTTGTACTTGAGTTCATTTTCAGTCAAGTAATCAAGTTTTTAGTTAGTGTACTGAGCTCAATGTGTTGTTCACAGTGAAATGAATTGTACCAAAGAAGAAGAAAAACTGATGCAGAATCTAATATTGATCTATAAATAAAACAAGAGCAATATTAATGCAGTGCTGAAGGTAAAGCTGTGTCTAACCTGGTACTGAAACGTATCTAAAGAAAAGGATTGTGTTTGGATATATTTATTTACAAGAGCTTGAAAATCATCTGGATTCATTGAAACTGCAGATGATGAGTGACAGCCACACTAATTACTTTCCTCAGTCTGAAGATGAAGGAAATAAAAATGACTGACAGCGTTAATATCATTCTAATTGTTCCAACCAACCCATAGCAGTGTAAACTAGGCAAGACCTTTATTCACAAGGTGAATATGTATTTGGCAAATGAAAATTGCTCATGTGAAAGAAATCTTATTGTGTGCATTTTGTTGTTGAGTAATGTCCCTTAATGTTGTTATTTTTACTACTTAAATTGAAAGTAATAATGCAGGAAAAACAGAAGACTGACCTTGACCCTAAATATGACCTGGAGCGAAGGTCAAGGTCACACATTGAAATGAAATGTTGTTCAATGGTACCAGTCTGAGCACTGGATCTCAATTTGTGGCCAAGTTATATAAAAAAAAGTGACATCATGAACTTTGACCCCTACCGATCTTTTTACTGGTAGGTCGTACAGTTTCGGTTTGATTAAATAAAATACTCCACTTGAGATGAGCTTTTCATAAAAGTAAGCATCAAACTTGTACAATAAATATTCATAGAAATATGAAACATTTAGTTTTATGACACTTGACTTTGACCTTTTGGCTCCTAAAAAGGTCAACTGCACATCCTTGACATTGTCTTTATGAGATGACATATGTGTTATTAGTGCTGCATTAATAGTCGAGGAGGAGTTCCACAACAACGAAGTTTTTGCAGAAAAATATTATTCACTCCTACGATAACAATGACTTTGTCAATTTTCAATTACCAAATATAAATATTACAGGATGATGAGACCTGGGATATTTCAGATGATTATTAGTGATTTTCCTTCTTTTGATGTTTTTTCTGTTACAATAATAAAGGTTTGTCTTGGTCATTTGTGTTCAGAAAAGAAGAAAAAGGAAAGAAAAAGAGGAAAAAGGAAAAAAAAAATAAAGAAAGAAGACAATGGCTTCTTGTACAGTAGGTGGCAGTGTTGTAACTGTATCAAAGCTCTTTACTTTCACACAGATTTATTATCAAAGCAATCATAGTGTAATTGTCATATTTCTATTTTATTATAAACTGTGTTTTAAATAACACAAATGTGAAGAGGACGATACATTTTAATCAGTATTTTTTTATTATTATAAATTACTAGACGTTTCAGGGGCACTCATTTGAATTCCAGGCAACCCCACATGGGGTCACGATCCCAAGGTTGAAAAACCCCTCATTACATGATCATGTTATTTAAGTGTGCAGTAGTAGGGGGTACATGGCTTCAGGTTAAATGTCTGAAATTAAAAGTTTGAGAAACACTGCTCCAGTCAGAAGACATTGAGAGCAGTTTTTTAATTATCCAGAAGGTGGCGTCAGAGACCACGTGGTGTCACCATTGAGCAGACCCTGCTTTATGTTGGTCATAGTCTTTAAAGTGAGTCTGATAACTGGTGGACTTCATTTATTTAGTCCAAGTGTTATCCTGATAGAGAAGGTTAAAGACGAGGTTTTTAAATGTTATTAATGAAAAACAGAGGTGTGTGTGTGTGTGTGTGTGCGCTAAATGTGGGTCAGTAGGTGGAAGATATTTCTCATTAAAACAATAAACCTTTTCACTCACTTGGAAATCTCGCTCTCGTTCAGTTCTTGCACATGAGGTCAAAGGTCAAGAGGTATAAACTCACCATGATTTACAAAGAGTCTGACAGATATTTAGATTATTTTACCCGTTGTAGCGTTGATTTCTTTTTTGCTTAAACGTGGTATACGTCTCCAAGGTAGAATGGCCGAGTTAGCTGCTAAAGCTAATGCTGCTAAAGCTAATGCTGCTAAAGCTAATGCTGCACACAAGCTAATGCTGCTAAAGCTAATGCTGCTAAAGCTAATGCTTCTAAAGCTAATGCTGCACACAAGCTCAAAAATTCAGGTTTTTCCTGACTTTTCAAACTGTTTCACTTATCGTCCTGTTAAGTGTCCATCTTGTGCACTTCCTTCAAATTTGTCAATTGAATAAAAATAATAGTTTAATAAAAAATAATCACGGACCTGGTCAGTGAATGATGTACCTCGTTTATTTACCTTTTCAAAGTGAGAACTCATACTGTCCTTTTCACACTCATATATCTCACTTTTCAAAAACTCAAATACACTTTACAGTTGTTAAAACAACTACACAAGTCAAAAAGAGATACTAAACATATTTTTTAAAAAAAAAGGTAAATACAGAAAAAAATACATAATCAGAAGTTAAAAGCTTGTAGAAGAAGTGGAAACAGAGGAGGTTTGTCACTTTAATACTGCTTCTAACAACAGTTTTACTAAAGTTCTCAGATATGAGCATCATTCCTGTGTAGAGTCTGAACTCCACCCGCTGGAGACCCAGGTACCAGGGCTCACCTGTGTGGAAGCGAGAGGACTGCCCTTGCTTCCATACTGCTGCTGAGCTGCTCCCATTGGTTTTTAAAAGTGCTCCAATCAGCCAATAGTGACATCAGCAGAAAACCCTGGTCACCTCCAAAAGTCTGAATATGTGTAATATTAATAATATAAACACTATTAAAACACTAACGATCTCTGGACTAAAATTACAAACACTGAAATATCAACAGAGTGAATGAGCTTGTTGACACACATGCACAGAGTGTAAAAAGGCTTCCTCCTGTGTTCTGTTACACTGCTTCTCTTTTTCTGAATAGCTGAGCACTCGTTGCTTTCCTTCCACTGCACTGATGTTTTCATTTCAATAAAAGTGGGTGTTAATGTGAGCCTTGAAGCTGGAAGCAGTTTTGTATTATTCTGCAGTTACGGCACAAGTGTTACTTAGACCAGTGAGAAGAACTGTAACACATCATCTACTGTAGTGGTTCTGCACCTTTTCAGCCCGTGACCTCCAAAATAAAGGTTCCAGAGAGTGGGGACCCCCACTGTAGCTCAAGGTGGTTGACCACAGACACGAACATTCAGGAACAGTCAAAGGCAGAGATTTCTGGGGTCCATCCATGAAGTCAGTAAAATGATGGTCCATTGTTCTATGAATCTGTGATAACCACATTTATTTATTCATCTGAATAATATCCACTGTTATCCAGGAACGTTTATTATTATTATTATAATCATCTTAAAGATGGAAATCCTGGTTTTAATCACAAATAAAATGGGTTCAAAGTGACCAAAAATGGTGGAAAATGTGGTGAAATGTGGATTTTAAAAACCACAGAAATTAGTTAAGTTACAAATTAGAGTGGATAAAACAGAGAGTTTCAAAGTTTCAAAGTGTCAATATTTGAACAATTAGTTCAAACTGGTAAATAATGGGCATGATAAATTGTGAGTGTGGTTACATTAGCAAAAATAAGCATGAAATATGGTGAAAGAAGGTCAAAATTGACAATAAAAAGTCAGCATACTGTATTTGACATTAGGTGGAAAAGTGATGGAAATGGTTTATAAGTGCTGAAGCTGTCTTGAAAGTGGAAAAAATGTGCAGAAAAGGCATGTAAATATGATGGAGAGGTGTCAGAAATGGGAATAATTTAGCAAAAATGCATTACTTCTTGCACTCAAAGAAGGCGGACGCCTTTTCTCTCTACTCCCTCCCTGCTTTATTTGCCCTGATGCTGCTTGTTTTGTCTTGTGCTTTTTGTCAGAATCTAGTAAGACTCTACATCTCTATCCAAAAAACAGAATTATGGAATTGATTAGCTGGTCTCTCAATGCAATCGACCACATGTTTTTGACAAAAAAAAAAACGTGCAGTGGTGAGCCCGCTTGTCCGGACGGAACATTTGCGGAGGGATACACGATGGACTCTTGGGACAAGTGGTGGGTGGTGTGTCTGTCCATTCTTTCTGTTGAAGACATGGAGGACGTTTACATGATTGGAATTATGGTAGCAGGCATGCTGCTGATTGGAGCTGGCAGAATTCTGACCTATCGTAAAGTCCGGATTACGTTGGCAGCTGTTTTGGGAAGGCTGCCAGTCTTTTCTGATGGATGTAGCAGAGCTCTTAATACTAAGACCAAAGCGTTGAATGAACTAAAAAGCAAGCTGGATGCTACTTTGGAACATCTACGCAGAATTGAATCCAACTTGGAGAAGTTAAATGCTCGGCTTTTGAGTTAAGGCCACCTTATTGTATTTACTGCTGGAGACCAAGACTCAAAGCTAACAGAATTGTGTTTAGCCTGACAGAAAACAAATTGCTTATCATCATTGGCTCCCCTCACAAGCCAGACATTTATGGCTGTCTCATCTATTCACCAGGATGTTTGTGGAGAAATGACGCGCCGTCCCCTTCCTCTTCTTCCCCAACAACCTCCTGTAACTGTTGTTTCTGAACCAGATTTACCCAAGGTCATTTTATGTCATCTGTGATGAGGACTGAACAGAATGAAGCGATCGGATCATGTTTCAATGCCTTCTTTGGCCCTCTGTACCCCCTCCCTCCCCCATAGCGGCTGCAGCAGGGGCAAGTGAGGCGCCTACATGGGCTGCACGCGCACGCCCCCCAGCGTCTGGTTGCAATCCTTTTCTCCACTCAACTGTAATTGGCTAATAAAATCCTTTCTGATTCTGACTCTAAAACGAGCAAAAATATGGCAAGAAAAAGTGATGAAAATAGGTTAAAATTTGGCAAGTTTGGTTTAGTTGCAGAAAAAAAAGTTTAAAAATATATTCTTAATTTCTTGAAGGCATCTGGTGACCCCCTGCAGTGCCTTGTGACCCCAAGATTGAGAACCCCTGGACTACTGGTCAACATAGCAACATTATCCCTATAGTAGTGTTCACAATCCCAAACCTAATACAGTACATAAGGTCGCCTTCATTCCTCACTGACAGTATGACTCACTGTCATCTGTGTCACATCATGTCTGACACACCAACAATGTACTCTTCAAAGATGGTTTTCAAAGTAAGACAGGTGCTCGACTCCAAATCTGTGGCTGTGAGTTCAACTGAAAACAAGTCACCATACGATCAGTAGAAACAGAATGACAGAAAATATTATAATTCAGTAGGTTTACTGTGTAGTATTAATCCATCTATGGTCTGACCTACTCTCTCTGGGGATTCAAAAACTTTTATTTTTGAGATAACATATAACAGATCTTTTTGCATATTCTAATAGAGTAGGTGGAGCTGTATTACTAAATTTCAGTTTCCTATGTGGTGTAGTTCCTGAGATATTAGAAGCTGAAAATGGAAGAAAAATAAGGACACATACCCCGCTCACTAAATTGTCCAAATCTCAAAAAGTATTCATCCAATCAAACAAAAACATTACAGTGTGCTTATTGAATATTCACAAAACAATTGGAAAGAAATTCTGAATTTTTTGAGACTGAAGTGAGTGGGGTGTCCTGAAAATGCATTAAAATGACATGAAATGACCCAATATCTTTTCTGTGGGATGGTAAGAAATGGTAAAATGGTAAATGGACTTGATTTATATAGTGCTTTATCCCCACAGTGAAGCAGTCTCAAAGCGCTTTACATAACAGCTCATTCACCCACTAACCTTAGAGTGAGGATATATCTATTTAAAAAGATGACATTTAGTTTGCTTTACCTCATTTCCTTTATTATTATTGGTTGGCTCACATTTATAAAATGATCTATTGGTCGATTCATCCTCTTCTTTTCATATTAATCACTCAAAAAATACAATGGTACAGTGTTTTTGGAAAATATGGTCACAATACAGGAACCAATTTACGTTTCTTTAAGCATCAATAAAAATGTCAATCATGAAAAATCAACTATTTCCTCCTGGTCTCACCGACGCTACATACATGCAGTGGCATCAAAACTTTTAAGGACCTCTATAAAAATTTAACTTTAAGTTTTCTTAACCTTTGCTCAGCAAAGTGACTTCCAGCCACTCATTTGTTCCACTACTTTCAGATTTGTCATTGTGCGGCCTCTTTTTTTCGTCCCTTTCCTCTCTCCTGACTGCCCATCCATAAGAAGAGTTGCTGTCCCTTAAACCCAAACAAAAGTCAATTATATCTGTGATATACAGGCAACTCATGGACTTGGATATACAGTACATGAATAAAATTAGAAGATCTTGGGAAAAGGAGTTAAGTACCGTATATACTTTTCTGATCAACAGTTGAAACAAAGCGATATCTGTGATTAATGCTGGTACTCCTTCTGCAAAGCTACAGTTCATTCAATTTAAGATATAATATAAGGTTCTCTACTCAAAAACTTGTCTATCTGGGGTGGTGTGTAGCTCAGTGGGTTGAGCGCCCGCCCCATGTACGGAGGCTATAGTTCCTCACCTGCAGCCGGTCCCAGGGACCCTTTGCTGCGTGTCATTCCCTGCTCTCTCTAATCCCTTTCCTGTCGAGCAACTGTCATATAAAGGCCACTAGAGCCCAAAAAATCCTTTAAAAAAAAAAAAAAAACTTGTCTATCTGAAATCTGCCCACAGGTCATGGATCAATGTGAAAGATGCCAGGCCTTGTAACCCGAGTCACATAGGCTGTAAATGTCATACTACCGTACTACTCATACGAACGTACTACTCATACTACCGTACTACCAGTGGCGAGCCGTGCATTTCACACCTAGGCCTTCAGTGATGTCCTACACTGAATGAATCCACCTCTTAATACCATCATTATGACGTCATGTCTCTCTAAACCATACATTTATACAGAAACAAACATAGTCGAGTACAACTATTTTATTTCCGGAGCATTTAAAATCAATACATCCGTATTAACAATTAAGAGTAGTAAAGTAAAAGTTATACGATCTCTTGGATACTGTCACAACTTAAAAATAAAAGGCAATTAGTCTACAAAAGTCCACTAAACAGCACATTGTCGCACCTGTGAAGCAGTTTCATTCATTCATTCATTTCCGACAGTGGTGAAATGGTGTAGCTACTCCTTGAACGTTTGATATAGATTAAAGCGAAACAATTCAGTCCCTTCACTGAAGTCACAGGTGTGCCAGGTACCGGCACATTATACCGGTACGGCGCAGACCGCTCCGCCAGACCGTCAAGACAGGGCTTACAAAATAAAATCACAAAAATACAGAAAAAAAAAGAAGGAAAAAAAGCTTTTATTCACCAAAACGACTATCCCCGCTTATTTGAACACAAAATCCATCCTCCTTTCTTTCCTCAAGAAGACTTCAATGACTGTTGTTCAGTTTATCTGTCCGTCTCAGTTCCACCAATAAGTCCTTTTCTATCGACATGGAGGCTAGTGCTGAAAGCAGAGTCTCTCTGAACCTGTGAGCCAGGGATACCGCTCGTAGCTGCTGCTTTGAAAGTGGCGCACAAATCCTTTTTCCGGCTGGGACAGGTTAGCTAGCGCGGGGATTGGACGACCTATCCTCACAATATCAAGTTTTTCTTGAATGGTCCGTCTTGAAAATGGCGTTGCATGTATATTCTCTTCTCCTCCTTCAGCCATTGTGGGTTGAAAAAAACAGCGAAATTAACGCAAATGAACGTTTTAGCTCGTTCGAGTCGCTAACGGGACACCAGCTTCCATTTGGTTAACGTCACTCTACTTTGCATAGCACTGCCTCTCACTAGTGCGTATCCAATCAGAGGACGTGAACGTCAGAACGTGTCACGTTCAACGTGATACCTGCTAGCTGGCTCTGATGTCGCCAACTCAAAATCTGATTGGTAATCACAATCTGTCTGTTTCAGTTCATTTAAGTGTACAGGCCCCGCCCACTGTTAATTCTGAAGGCCTCGGGAAGATTTCATGGAGCCTGGCAACACGTGACAGCTCAAATATGATTGGATGAAAGCTATAAGATGAATATACAATCCTGGAAGCAGCGCAACCAAGAAGAAAGCTATGAAATGAAGAGAAAGGACTATAAGGAATAATTTAATACATATTTATGAAAAAAATATATTAAAATTAAATTTATTTTCTGATTATGTTTACGCCTTGCTGGCCCTGACGGCCCACCACTGCGTACTACTCATACTAACGCACTACTCATAATAACGCACTAGTCATACTAACGTGCTACTCATATTAACGTGCTACTCATATTAACGTGCTACTCATATTAACATACTACTGATACTAACGTACTACTCATAATTACGTACTACTCATACTAACATACTACTCATTAACATACTACTGATATTAACGTACTGATATTAACGTACTACTCATATTGACATACTACTCATACAAACGTACTAGTCATTTTAACATACTACTCATACTAAGGTACTATTCATACTAACGTACTACTCATACTAACGTACTACTCATACTAACGTACTACTCATACTAACGTACTACTCATATTAACGTACTACTCATATTAACGTACTACTCATATTAACATACTACTCAAACTAACGTTCTACTCATATTGACATACTACTCATACTAACGTACTAGTCATTTTAACGTACTACTCATACTAAGGTACTAGTCATACTACCGTACTACTCATTTTAACGTACTACTCATACTAACGTACTACTCATACTAACGTACTACTCATACTAACGTACTACTCATACTACCGTACTACTCATACTACCGCACTAATCATACTAACGTACTACTCATTAACGTGCTACTCATATTAACGTGCTACTCATATTAACGTGCTACTCATATTAACGTACTACTGATATTAACGTACTACTCATTTTAACATACTACTCATACTAAGGTACTACTCATTAACGTACTACTCATTAACGTACTACTCATTAACGTACTACTCATTAACGTACTACTCATTAACGTACTACTCATTAACGTACTACTCATTAACGTACTACTCATTAACGTACTACTCATATTGCTACATGTTTAGCATTGAGGTGCTAACTGCTACATGTTTAGCATTGAGGTGCTTACTGCTACATGTTTAGCATTGAGGTGCTAGCTGCTACATGTTTAGCATTGAGGTGCTAGCTGAGGCTCCCCTGATCCACAAACTGTTTCTTGCACAATTTTCACACAACTGGGCTTTAGTTTTTCATCCAGTGTTTTTATTGAAACTAAAATTAATGCCCACGAATCACAGCAACGACTTCTCCTCTGGTTCTCCTGTTTTTTGTGTTGTGTTCTGTGCATCACTATTATGGGTATATCGAGAACTGGAGTGCAAAAAACGAAACAAAAAAACAATTCACTGCGTTAGTTTTAGTGTGTTTTTTTTGTAATTAATCAATCGCAATTAACACGATAAAGTCCCAGGCCTAGTTTTTGGTTTGTATATAAATTATCCACAGTAATCAATGAATGTCCGTCTCAGTGTGACACACCTTTTTTTCCTTCTTTATTTAATTTTTCTATTCAATGAGTCCGATACATGACATACACTAACATTAGGAAAGCATTCAAGGACAAAAATCTCTTTCTCAGGCAGTTTGCTGTGGCTCATCCAAAGGATCATGAGTTATCATAAAGGCTACGCTAGGTGCAGGATCTCACTCTCCTTCTATTACCTCTGCTGTGTGTAAGTGCTCACTGTTGGATGGCTTTACATTAGCCTCGCTCTTTATTGCAGAGCCGTCATGGTGTTTTATTTGAATACATCACAGAACCAGAACCATCACTGCTAAACATTCAGAGTGCTGAGGGCACTCAGAGGGTCATGATGGAGCTTTTACCTGGAACGCGTGGCTTACAGTTTGGGTTTCACTGCATCTTGGAGTGACTTTAAATAAGGTCAAATGTTCCCATTGAAAATGAACAATGACAGTTTTAAAGTAGTAGTGGTTAGCTAAATATCAGAATATTTTCAGTTTCTATATGAGAAGGCCTTTGATGTTTGCATTATTTAGTATATCTACTGTCTATACAAAACTGGTTGTGTGCTTAGTAGCAGGATAATAATCACCTCATGTGTGCTGATGATTTGGCTTTTTTTTTTGTGTGTTTTTCATCCTTTGAGTCATGACCCCATGGGGGGTCAGCTGAAATTTATAAGGGGATCGCCTGAAATTTGATCAAAGTAATTGCTGATTAAAATTATATATTTACATTTTTCTATTATTATTTTTCAAATGAAAACAACACAACTGTATTGTATACTTTCACTTTGTCAAATATAAATCTATATCCAATAAAATACAGCATAAAGAAAAGGATTACAAATAAAATAAATATATAAATAAAATAAAATAAAATATCTGAGCTAGCATATCTTGTCACTTTGTGCACTAATCCTAGCTACTCTGTGTTTGTTACATAGTAAAACAAACATGATCAAAAATGCATTCTAGGAAAAAAATCTTTAAGGTCGCCAGAAGTTTGTGATATCAAAATGGGGTCCGGATCCAAAAAATCTTGGGAACCACTCGATGAGAAACAATGCTGTAAAGAGTACAGATTGGATTTACAGAACAAAAAAGGAAAAGGAACTAAACTTTTCTCATTTTGACCTGGCAGGACAGGTGTTTAGTGTGAGTACCAAAATACCAAATACCAAAGTATTTGCGTGACTTTGTTGCTGATGAAATGAGAGATGATGGCATATAGAGGCAATTTCAAATGTTACATCCTGGTGTTAAGATGTTGGCAAGAAAATGTTCGATGGTCACAGAAAATGTTAAAATTAATCACTTAATGGCTTACTGTACTGCTCTTTACACTGCCCCATAGGCGGAGTTTGAGATTCTTGCCGGGGGGACAAAAGAAAGAATATAATTAAATATATAGACCGTCTCTAGATTTGTGCCAACCACAATGTGTGTACATGATTGATAATGTTGACTCGATGCGTCATTTAAAGTTGCAAATTCAGGAAAAAATATTTCTGCTTCTATTTTACTGCAGTACCATACATGAACTGCTGGGTGCAATGTTGCGTCACCATTTACATTGTGATGAAAAATTGCACAATAGAAGAAGAACCAACCTAAAGTCTCAAAAGTTTGGGACCGTTTGACTGAAAAGTTATACTACACACTAGGGATGTAACGATTAATCATAAGGCAGTTAAAAATCGATTCATAGGTAGCACAATTCACATCGATGCTATGAAAATTGAATCGCAGTACTTTTTTTAAACAGTACTTTTTTAACATATATCTTTCTCGTCTAAAAGTGTAGCTGGCGGGCGGAATCTGCTACTACTTTCTTTCTTGCCGCCATCTACCTTAAACATGTTCATAAATGATTCCTTACCCCTTTAGCACCTAAAGAATATCTGTAATATTACGTGAATATCTGTAAAAGTCACTTTTTCTATTGGCTCTGTCTGCTAACATAGCTTCTCTTCTTCACTGCAAGGATATCTGCATACCAACCAACCACTGGGTTACCAGCGCCATCTGCTGGTCCAAACAAATATCTGATGTAAATACAGTGCAGACTGTTTTTTTTTTTTTTTTTTTTTTTAAGTCCAATTGTTAAGGCACAAAATACATTTTCAGTTGCACTTTTAAAAAGAAAAGGAACTATTATGTAGTTTTGCATTGTTTACAATAGAACCAGGATTTAAATTAATAGGCTTCTTCTTCATTTGTATTAGTCCTTTATTCATTTCATTCAAAAATTTTTTAGCTAAGTTGCATTGTTTTGAATAGTTTATCAAGGGATTCTTTTGACAATTAATTATAAAAGGAAAATAGTACAGTGTTTTCTAGTTTTTTTTTCCCCAAAACAATTGAGGAATATTTGTCTACATTCCCATTTTGTAAAATAAATCGTGAGAGAATCGTATTGTGAACCCAGTATTGTGAATCGAATCGAATCGGGAGTTGAGTGAATCATTAGGTAGAACTAACATCTGTGACATGAAACTAACTTTAATATGTTAGAATTAAAGCAGCAGAAAACTATTTTATTAACCACTAGGGGGGGGTGATGAGTGTGTGATGCTGCATGTTGTGCTCCCACTGTTGTGTTCATCTGATGTACGATATCAAACATACAATAAGGAACAACTTGTACAACCCAGTCCAGGTTAGCAGCAGCTACAGGATAGCATCAGAAACACTGCACACAGTTTATGGTTGTGCGGTCACGCAAACATTTCCAGTGGATTCTTCTCAAACACTGAGCAGTTTGTGTTGTTTTTTCTGGATTGGGTTTGTGGACCTCAAACAGGGACCAATAACAGCTCAGCATCATTAGCCACACAGCTCTCCTTCAGCTGTGTGTCTGTATTCATGAAATATACAGATGGCCAAGCAGGAACTTAATTAATCCCCTATGGAGCTGAACGATTAGATATCAGAAATAAAGAACTACTTTCAGACAAAAAAGCGATGCTTGTAGGATGTTTTAAAGCAGGGCTGCCATGGTTACAGCCCGATTGTACAGCACATCCGGCCTTTGGTTGATATGAGAGAGCATTTTTATTTGAATTTTTTTAATCTAATGTTTTATTTTTTGTTTAATTTTCATGGAATCCATCAGTTGGTCTGTTGCTGCTAATATTCATCCAATCAAACTAAAAATGTACAGTGTGACTTAAATAATCACAGAACAATTTGTTAATTGCGTGGGCCATTTATTTAAATGACATTTTATTTCCCTCTCACTCAATGATTTTCCCTGTAATCATTATAGACCCTCCTATGGTAGAAATTATAACATTAAGCATGAACACTACAACATCAACATCTGCATAGAAGCTGAAATCTTAAAAACTTGAGCTCAGGAATTAAAAAAAAATCTAGCAATAGACAGTTTTAAAATAGGTTGTTTTCTTTCTTTTCCTCTGGCGTTTAGAGGACTCAGAGTGTTGGTACAGATGACTAACAGTCATCTAAATGTGACATGCAACTCCAGCTCACATTTATCCCTCAGGCTTGGAAGTGTTTTGTTTTTTGTTTTTTCAAGCAGGCAGACGAGATAAAATATTTTCTCTTGATCTCTGTTCAGTTTAGTGATTATAATGGTGACAATGGCTGAGGGCTTTCAGAACTGCTTAAACTCCTTCAGGCCTTAAATCTACAGATTTGTACACAATTCATTAAAATATTATATCTCACATTTAAAAAAACAAATAAAGCACAAAAAAAAACGAATTAAAAATCCCCAAATAATATAGAACAGCAGATATATCAGGTGACGTTCCATGTCCCAACAGCCAGAAGCTGTGGACACGGACCGGACCGCCACCCAGTCCTCTCTGCACCCGACCCCTACGTATCCCTCTGCGGGTGGTGGGTCCACAGGAAGGCGGGCCCACGTCATCCTTTCAGGTTAAGCCCGGCTGGGCCCCGTGGGCAAAAACCCTATGATCACAAGTCTGGCCATCTTTCAACCACTTCTTTAGGTTAAGTTTAAAATGTTTGAAGATGCTACTCTCAAACAGTTAATGGTAATGAGTTTCACATCCTGCAGCTTTCACAAAGAAGCAATTCTGTCCAAAAGAAGAGGACCTAAAGTTCACAAAACAGTCTCCTCTGGAGGAGACTCGCATTGTTCTAAGTCCTGCCTCTACACAAGATTTCACAAACATTCTCAGGGGCTGTGAGGCCAAATCATGACAAATTTTATTCACTAAACTGACATTCAAAAACAGAATTAAATTATCAAACGTTAATGATTCATATTTCTTTACGATGTTACAGTAGTAGTATGAAACAGGTGTTATATCTAATGTTTTGAGTGTCTGTTTGTACAAGCTTTGAAATGGCTGTAACACAGTGTTGGTTGATAGAGACCAAGTTGTGATGCAATACGTAAGATGTGAAAATATCATTGCATGCATACTGTATAAAGTTTGGCTGCATCCGTGCTCATTTGAGGGAAAATATGTCTGAACTGATAAATTAAATTTGACAGTTTTTATCAGTTTTGAAACATCCATCCATCCATCTTCTTCCGCTTAGCCGTTTCCGGGTCGCGTAGGCAGCATCCTCAGTAGGGAGGCCCAGACTTCCCTCTCCCCGGCCACTTCCTCCAGCTCTTCCGGGGGGACCCCGAGACGTTCCCAGGCCAGCCGAGAGACATAGTCTGTCCAGTGTGTCCTGGGTCTTCCCCGGGGCCTCCTTCCGGAGGGACGTGCCCTGAACGCCTCACTAGGGAGGCGCCCAGGGGGCATCCTAATTAGGTGCCCGAGCCACCTCATCTGGCTCTTCTCGATGCGGAGGAGCAGCGACTCTACTTTGAGCCCCTCCCGAATGACTGAACTTCTCACCCTATCTCTAAGGGAGAGCCCAGCCACCCTACGGAGGAAATTCTTGTACCCGCGATCTTGTTCTTTCGGTCATGACCCAAAGCTCATGACCATAGGTGAGGGTTGGAACGTAGACCGACCTGTAAATCGAGAGCTTTGCTTTTTGGCTCAGCTCCCTTTTTGAAACATGTTTTTTAAAAGAGTGTCCTGTCCTATACTATGCCCAAATACTTGACAGACTCTGCTTCTAGAATTCTAGTTTCTTTTACAATTTCCGGCTCAGAGTGACAAGTATTCCTTATTGAGAAAAACATGCTGACAGTTTTGCTAAAAAATTGTGTCAAGTATGTTTGCGCCATCCAATCTGAGATTTTTTCTATGACTCCATGGAACACAGTTGCTGCTTTCTGACTTGATTTCAGAATTGTATCATGGCGTCATTGGCGTACATTTTAAACGTGAACTTCAGCTCAAAAAGCTGGAAGATCATTTAAAGAGGGCCCAAAATGGAGCCTTGTGGCACCCCAACTGAGCAGTCTGAAAAAGAAGACATAGTGCTCTTAATTGTTGTTGTTCTTTATTTTTATTTCATTCAAGACATTAAAAAAATATACAGGTATTGAAAAATAGAAAAATATGAATGAAAAAGAGCAGAAATAAGTAAAACTTATAACATCTGCCCCCTCTTTAAAAAGAAAAAAAATATTTACATTAAACAAAGTCAAGTTGCAACACAGTCATTGTCAACAACACAGTTACACTTCTGTCTCTTCTTCAGCATAATACATTTTTTGTGCCATATTTACATTATACTATTTCATATTTACGACACAAATTCCATCAATTAAATTTAGAGTGGCAAATTAACAAAAACCTTTTTATTATGTTTTTGATATATTTATACCATTATATACATATTATACATTATTGCTGACCTAGGTAAAATTGTTGTCCTTCTTTCTTATACTTACTAATGATATATGATTTAAAAAGCTTTTTTAAACTGGTTTATGTTGGTGCTTTGTTTTATTTAATCATTTAGGCAGTTCCATAATTGAACCCCTGCTATTGTTTTAGCATTTTGTATCTTCAGATGTTTCCCTTAAATTGTATTCCCCTTCTCTCTCTAAAAGTCTATTCTGCAAGCCTTTTGGAAGGTGCTTGATAAAGCATTTGGACAGTTTTGAGTTGGAGGAGATCTTGTGCAGTGCTTCCCATTCTCTGAAAATGATTTAAACCATTGTAATGTTTCGTCAGAAATATTGTGAGCAGACCATTTGGATAACACGATGTTATGGTTTACGGTGTCTTTTCAGGTCTAAAAATTTGGCACCCACCGCCCCCCCTTTATCCAACATGGCTTTGAGTCGTTCAACAAAATAAAGTGCTGTTTCAGTCAAATTGTGTTATTGCAATTAAATCATTTTGTTTATTTTATAGCATGAATGTGACCATCACCAGCCCTCCTTAAGGAAGGGTAAGAAACACTTTATTATAGAGAAAATATAAAAAAGAGAGGGCAGTGTTACACCTAAGTGAGGGGGAAGGGAACAGGGAGTCAGGGTAGGAAAATGGGCAATGTTACATATAGGTGGGGGGGAAGGGAAAAGGGAAGAGAGAGTCAGGGTTGGGAAGGGAAAGGGCGGGGAAGAGCTGACTGCTTTAAAGTGAGCGTGAGATGTGATGTTGTAGTTGTGCATTTTGTGCTTATTGTGTTGAGAAATCCCAGAGAGCCCCCCACCCAAGACCCTAGCGGAGGAGCAAAGACCCACGCCTATTAGACGAAAGCATCTCTCTTTAAATTTGTCAAATAAAATAGAAAAACCCATCTTACTGGTTATAGTTTACCGTCCTCCTGGTCATATTCGGAGTTTCTCTCTGAATTCTCTGACTTTCTCACTGATCTGGTGCTGAGCACTGATAAAGCTATCATAGTAGGTGACTTGAACATTTATGTTGATGATGAAAACAACAGCTTAAATAAATTGGTTACCTCATTATTAGATTCAATCAGCTTTACACAAAATGTAAACAATCCAAATCATTATCTTAATCATGCCCTGGACCTTGTTCTAACATATGGTTTAGATATTGATCATCTGACAATACATCCTCAAAATCCTATTCTTTCAGATCACTTTTTGTTATCCTTTGAATTTAAAATATGAGCCTGCTTAAAACTCTGAGAGAAGAGTACACTATAGTAGATCACTGTCTAAGAAAGATGTAGCTAGATTTAAAGATTTAGTTCCATCATTGCTTACCTCTGATCCATATGATATCTCAACAGAGAGTAGCTATTAATATCTAACACCAGAGAAAATAGATGATCTTGTCAACAGTGCAATGTTGTCACTGCACACAGCTCTGGATGCTGTTGCTCCGCTTAAAAAGAGGACGATTTTTCATAAAAAGGTCGCCCCCTGGTATAATTCTGAATTGCGTCTTTTAAAACAGGCATTGCGAAAATCTCTTTAATGTTTCCGTTACGTGCGAGTAAAATTACCGCAATGTACCGATACTGTACCGATGGCTGTAAAGAGCAACTTATTATCTTTCATAAACTGCTGGAATTTCTCCGATAGAGCAAATATGAGCAGAGTTACGGTCATTTAAATTAACGTGATGCGTTCAGTGGCCCTGGGAAACCCAGTCCGTGAAAAGTGTCTGAGTAAATCTTGGTTTATAGTTACCCAACGCAACAGAAAATATGAAATTAACAGAATGTACTGACAACAACAAACCCAGAGTCGCTTCATGGTGACGTAACGCCATACGTGTGTCATAAATTAACGTGATGATGTGTTTCTCTGTGGGAACCGAGTTGAGCTGGTGATCACGTCCGTTCTACCGTGTCAGAAAAGGGACGGGGGGGCGGGGGGGGATTCCTGCTGTGAGCTTGGAACGGCCCCAGTTGCCAGTGTGAGTTCACCCTCAGTGTGGACATAGATTCAGTGAAAGTCCACCATATGTCATTTGTTTCTCCAGCTGTGAGTTTGTCTACCTTGGCTTTTATGATCACCCGGTTCCTCAGATGAAGGACGTTATTATGAGCTCACCTAAGAATGTGCAGCATCCGAGAGAGCAGCTCCACTATTATTGTCCTGCATAGTTGTTGCTCAGTTCCAGCTTTCTCAGACTGAAGGATTTGGAGCTCAAAGCTGCTCTTAGAGAATCACAGCACACCTCTGTGATGTGACAACCTGACAGACTGGATACAGAAAAACACCAGGTGAGAACACGTGTCAGGAATCAGGAACATGTGATCACACTGACCTGAGAGTGTCCAGTTTACAGTGAGGACTCTTCAGTCCTTCACACAGCAGCTCCACTCCTGAATCCTGCAGCTTGTTTTTACTCAGGCCCAGAACTTTCAGACTGGAGGACTGAGAGCTGAGGACTGAGGACAGAACTTTACAGCTTCTTTTTGAGAGATTACAGGAACTCAGGCTGTGGGAGAAAGACATTTGAAACAAGGGCATTGTCAGTTATCTAGATCAATGAATCTGATCATGGTACCAGGATCATTCACACTTTAAAGGTTTGGAAGACATTTATATCTCCATTAATAACTATACAGTAGGTCACAATGTGTGGATACACATTTTATAGAAACACTTTGATGAAATGCACAATCTGGATCTGATCCATAAGAAACTCAGTGGGATACTTGAGGAACCAACCTGACATAACGGAATCACATTTCAAAAAGATCAGTCTTTATGAACCCAGATATGAATTTTTGGATTTTCACCAATGATGAGAGAGAGAGAGAGAGAGATTTTTAGATGTTTTAAACTGATCCAGAATCAGTTTATTGATTCAGAAATATTCCATGGCTTAATTTCTAAGTTTGGTTAAAATTTAGTCAAAATGTGTGAAGTAGTTTTGATGTAATCTTGATACAAAACAAACCTAAATAAACAGTGAAAATATTCCCTCCTTGGTGGAGGAAATCATTTTAATATTCATCACATTGTTTATATGTATATATCTATATTATTTATACTTTTACATTATATTCTTATATAGCCTCTATTATTGTATTTTATCTCCTTCATTGCATTATTTTTGGGTGTTTTTTGGGGTATTCTGTGTGTTGCCTTCTGTTGTCTTTTTTTCTTGCATTTTATTTGAACTGTAATGACAGTAAATTTTCCCACTGTGGGACCAATAAAGTTACTATACTCTACTATTGACATAATTAAAAGCTCCCATACACTTCATATCATTTTAATAACTTTACTGTAGATGAAATGACTTATTTATTTTTGTAAAGTTGGTAACTTGTGTCTAAGAAACAACATTAATGTAATTTCATGAGAAAATTATTTTGGCATTAACACAATTCTCCATATTTCTGATTTATCCACTATCACATACATTCAGCTTTATTCTGAAGGTTATGAACACCTGAAGTCCTTTCAGTCACTGTGTTTGTACTGACCTGAGAGTGTCCAGTTTACAGTGAGGACTCTTCAGTCCTTCACACAGCAGCTCCACTCCTGAATCCTGCAGCTTGTTTTTACTCAGGCCCAGATCTTCCAGACTGGAGGACTGAGAGCTGAGGACTGAGGACAGAACTTCACAGCTTCTTTTTGAGAGATCACAGGAACTCAGGCTGTGGGAGAAAGACATTTGAAACAAGAGCATTGTTAGTTATCTGGATCAATGAACCTGATCATGGTACCAGGATCATTCACACTTTAAAGGTTTGGAAGACATTTATATCTCCATTAATAACTATACAGTAGGTCACAATGTGTGGATACACATTTTATAGAAACACTTTGATGAAATGCACAATCTGGATCTGATCCATAAGAAACTCAGTGGGATACTTGAGGAACCAACCTGACATAACGGAATCACATTTCAAAAAGATCAGTCTTTATGAACCCAGATATGAATTTTTGGATTTTCACCAATGATGAGAGAGAGAGAGAGAGATTTTTAGATGTTTTAAACTGATCCAGAATCAGTTTATTGATTCAGAAATATTCCATGGCTTAATTTCTATATTTGGTTAAAATTTAGTCAAAATGTGTGAAGTAGTTTTGATGTAATCTTGATACAAAACAAACCTAAATAAACAGTGAAAATATTCCCTCCTTGGTGGAGGAAATCATTTTAATATTCATCACATTGTTTATATGTATATATCTATATTATTTATACTTTTACATTATATTCTTATATATAGCCTCTATTATTGTATTTTATCTCCTTCATTGCATTATTTTTGGGTGTTTTTTGGGGTATTCTGTGTGTTGCCTTCTATTGTCTTTTTTTCTTGCATTTTATCTGAACTGTAATGACAGTAAATTTTCCCACTGTGGGACCAATAAAGTTACTATACTCTACTATTGACATAATTAAAAGCTCCCATACACTTCATACCATTTTAATAACTTTACTGTAGATGAAATGACTTATTTATTTTTGTAAAGTTGGTAACTTGTGTCTAAGAAACAACATGAATGTAATTTCATGAGAAAATTATTTTGGCATTAACACAATTCTCCATATTTCTGATTTATCCACTATCACATACATTCAGCTTTATTCTGAAGGTTATGAACACCTGAAGTCCTTTCAGTCACTGTGTTTGTACTGACCTGAGAGTGTCCAGTTTACAGTGAGGACTCTTCAGTCCTTCACACAGCAGCTCCACTCCTGAATCCTGCAGCTTGTTTTCACTCAGGTCCAGATCTTTCAGACTGGAGGACTGAGAGCTGAGGACTGAGGACAGAACTTCACAGCTTCTTTCTGAGAGATCACAGGAACTCAGTCTGTGGGAGAAAGACATTTGAAACAAGGGCATTGTCAGTTATCTGGATCAATGAATCTGATCATGGTACCAGGATCATTCACACTTTAAAGGTTTGGAAGACATTTATATCTCCATTAATAACTATACAGTAGGTCACAATGTGTGGATACACATTTTATAGAAACACTTTGATGAAATGCACAATCTGGATCTGATCCATAAGAAACTCAGTGGGATACTTGAGGAACCAACCTGACATAACGGAATCACATTTCAAAAAGATCAGTCTTTATGAACCCAGATATGAATTTTTGGATTTTCACCAATGATGAGAGAGAGAGAGAGAGATTTTTAGATGTTTTAAACTGATCCAGAATCAGTTTATTGATTCAGAAATATTCCATGGCTTAATTTCTATATTTGGTTAAAATTTAGTCAAAATGTGTGAAGTAGTTTTGATGTAATCTTGATACAAAACAAACCTAAATAAACAGTGAAAATATTCCCTCCTTGGTGGAGGAAATCATTTTAATATTCATCACATTGTTTATATGTATATATCTATATTATTTATACTTTTACATTATATTCTTATATATAGCCTCTAATAATGTATTTTATCTCCTTCATTGCATTATTTTTGGGTGTTTTTTGGGGTATTCTGTGTGTTGCCTTCTATTGTCTTTTTTTCTTGCATTTTATCTGAACTGTAATGACAGTAAATTTTCCCACTGTGGGACCAATAAAGTTACTATACTCTACTATTGACATAATTAAAAGCTCCCATACACTTCATACCATTTTAATAACTTTACTGTAGATGAAATGACTTATTTATTTTTGTAAAGTTGGTAACTTGTGTCTAAGAAACAACATGAATGTAATTTCATGAGAAAATTATTTTGGCATTAACACAATTCTCCATATTTCTGATTTATCCACTATCACATACATTCAGCTTTATTCTGAAGGTTATGAACACCTGAAGTCCTTTCAGTCACTGTGTTTGTACTGACCTGAGAGTGTCCAGTTTACAGTGAGGACTCTTCAGTCCTTCACACAGCAGCTCCACTCCTGAATCCTGCAGCTTGTTTTTACTCAGGCCCAGATCTTCCAGACTGGAGGACTGAGAGCTGAGGACTGAGGACAGAACTTCACAGCTTCTTTTTGAGAGATTACAGGAACTCAGGCTGTGGGAGAAAGACATTTGAAACAAGGGCATTGTCAGTTATCTGGATCAATGAACCTGATCATGGTACCAGGATCATTCACACTTTAAAGGTTTGGAAGACATTTATATCTCCATTAATAACTATACAGTAGGTCACAATGTGTGGATACACATTTTATAGAAACACTTTGATGAAATGCACAATCTGGATCTGATCCATAAGAAACTCAGTGGGATACTTGAGGAACCAACCTGACATAACGGAATCACATTTCAAAAAGATCAGTCTTTATGAACCCAGATATGAATTTTTGGATTTTCACCAATGATGAGAGAGAGAGAGAGAGATTTTTAGATGTTTTAAACTGATCCAGAATCAGTTTATTGATTCAGAAATATTCCATGGCTTAATTTCTAAGTTTGGTTAAAATTTAGTCAAAATGTGTGAAGTAGTTTTGATGTAATCTTGATACAAAACAAACCTAAAAAAACGGTGGAAATATTCCCTCCTTGGTGGAGGAAATCATTTTAATATTCATCACAATGTTTATATGTATATATCTATATTCTTTATACTTTTACATTATATTCTTATATAGCCTCTATTATTGTATTTTATCTCCTTCATTGCATTATTTTTGGGTGTTTTTTGGGGTATTCTGTGTGTTGCCTTCTGTTGTCTTTTTTTCTTGCATTTTATCTGAACTGTAATGACAGTAAATTTTCCCACTGTGGGACCAATAAAGTTACTATACTCTACTATTGACATAATTAAAAGCTCCCATACACTTCATACCATTTTAATAACTTTACTGTAGATGAAATGACTTATTTATTTTTGTAAAGTTGGTAACTTGTGTCTAAGAAACAACATGAATGTAATTTCATGAGAGATTTATTTTGGCATTAACACAATTCTCCATATTTCTGATTTATCCACTTTCACAAACCTTCAGCTTTATTCTGAAGGTTATGAACACCTGAAGTCCTTTCAGTCACTGTGTTTGTACTGACCTGAGAGTGTCCAGTTTACAGTGAGGACTCTTCAGTCCTTCACACAGCAGCTCCACTCCTGAATCCTGCAGCTTGTTTTTACTCAGGTACAGATCTTCCAGACTGGAGGACTGAGAGCTGAGGACTGAGGACAGAACTTCACAGCTTCTTTCTGAGAGATCACAGGAACTCAGGCTGTGGGAGAAAGACATTTGAAACAAGGGCATTGTCAGTTATCTGGATCAATGAACCTGATCATGGTACCAGGATCATTCACACTTTAAAGGTTTGGAAGACATTTATATCTCCATTAATAACTATACAGTAGGTCACAATGTGTGGATACACATTTTATAGAAACACTTTGATGAAATGCACAATCTGGATCTGATCCATAAGAAACTCAGTGGGATACTTGAGGAACCAACCTGACATAACAGAATCACATTTCAAAAAGATCAGTCTTTATGAACCCAGATATGAATTTTTGGAATTTCACCAATGATGAGAGAGAGAGAGAGAGAGATTTTTAGATGTTTTAAACTGATCCAGAATCAGTTTATTGATTCAGAAATATTCCATGGCTTAATTTCTAAGTTTGGTTAAAATTTAGTCAAAATGTGTGAAGTAGTTTTGATGTAATCTTGATACAAAAAAAAAAAACCTAAAAAAAACAGTGGAAATATTTCCTCCTTGGTGGAGGAAATCATTTTAATATTTATCACATTGTTTATACGTATATATCTATATTCTTTATACTTTTACATTATATTCTTATATATAGCCTCTAATAATGTATTTTATCTCCTTCATTGCATTATTTTTGGGTGTTTTTTGGGGTATTCTGTGTGTTGCCTTCTGTTGTCTTTTTTTCTTGCATTTTATCTGAACTGTAATGACAGTAAATTTTCCCACTGTGGGACCAATAAAGTTACTATACTCTACTATTGACATAATTAAAAGCTCCCATACACTTCATACCATTTTAATAACTTTACTGTAGATGAAATGACTTATTTATTTTTGTAAAGTTGGTAACTTGTGTCTAAGAAACAACATGAATGTAATTTCATGAGAAAATTATTTTGGCATTAACACAATTCTCCATATTTCTGATTTATCCACTATCACATACATTCAGCTTTATTCTGAAGGTTATGAACACCTGAAGTCCTTTCAGTCACTGTGTTTGTACTGACCTGAGAGTGTCCAGTTTACAGTGAGGACTCTTCAGTCCTTCACACAGCAGCTCCACTCCTGAATCCTGCAGCTTGTTTTTACTCAGGCCCAGATCTTCCAGACTGGAGGACTGAGAGCTGAGGACTGAGGACAGAACTTCACAGCTTCTTTTGAGAGATTACAGGAACTCAGGCTGTGGGAGAAAGACATTTGAAACAAGGGCATTGTCAGTTATCTGGATCAATGAATCTGATCATGGTACCAGGATCATTCACACTTTAAAGGTTTGGAAGACATTTATATCTCCATTAATAACTATACAGTAGGTCACAATGTGTGGATACACATTTTATAGAAACACTTTGATGAAATGCACAATCTGGATCTGATCCATAAGAAACTCAGTGGGATACTTGAGGAACCAACCTGACATAACGGAATCACATTTCAAAAAGATCAGTCTTTATGAACCCAGATATGAATTTTTGGATTTTCACCAATGATGAGAGAGAGAGAGAGAGATTTTTAGATGTTTTAAACTGATCCAGAATCAGTTTATTGATTCAGAAATATTCCATGGCTTAATTTCTAAGTTTGGTTAAAATTTAGTCAAAATGTGTGAAGTAGTTTTGATGTAATCTTGATACAAAACAAACCTAAAAAAACGGTGGAAATATTCCCTCCTTGGTGGAGGAAATCATTTTAATATTCATCACAATGTTTATATGTATATATCTATATTCTTTATACTTTTACATTATATTCTTATATAGCCTCTATTATTGTATTTTATCTCCTTCATTGCATTATTTTTGGGTGTTTTTTGTGGTATTCTGTGTGTTGCCTTCTGTTGTCTTTTTTTCTTGCATTTTATCTGAACTGTAATGACAGTAAATTTTCCCACTGTGGGACCAATAAAGTTACTATACTCTACTATTGACATAATTAAAAGCTCCCATACACTTCATACCATTTTAATAACTTTACTGTAGATGAAATGACTTATTTATTTTTGTAAAGTTGGTAACTTGTGTCTAAGAAACAACATGAATGTAATTTCATGAGAGATTTATTTTGGCATTAACACAATTCTCCATATTTCTGATTTATCCACTTTCACAAACCTTCAGCTTTATTCTGAAGGTTATGAACACCTGAAGTCCTTTCAGTCACTGTGTTTGTACTGACCTGAGAGTGTCCAGTTTACAGTGAGGACTCTTCAGTCCTTCACACAGCAGCTCCACTCCTGAATCCTGCAGCTTGTTTTACTCAGGTACAGATCTTCCAGACTGGAGGACTGAGAGCTGAGGACTGAGGACAGAACTTCACAGCTTCTTTCTGAGAGATCACAGGAACTCAGGCTGTGGGAGAAAGACATTTGAAACAAGGGCATTGTCAGTTATCTGGATCAATGAACCTGATCATGGTACCAGGATCATTCACACTTTAAAGGTTTGGAAGACATTTATATCTCCATTAATAACTATACAGTAGGTCACAATGTGTGGATACACATTTTATAGAAACACTTTGATGAAATGCACAATCTGGATCTGATCCATAAGAAACTCAGTGGGATACTTGAGGAACCAACCTGACATAACAGAATCACATTTCAAAAAGATCAGTCTTTATGAACCCAGATATGAATTTTTGGAATTTCACCAATGATGAGAGAGAGAGAGAGAGAGATTTTTAGATGTTTTAAACTGATCCAGAATCAGTTTATTGATTCAGAAATATTCCATGGCTTAATTTCTAAGTTTGGTTAAAATTTAGTCAAAATGTGTGAAGTAGTTTTGATGTAATCTTGATACAAAAAAAAAAAACCTAAAAAAACAGTGGAAATATTTCCTCCTTGGTGGAGGAAATCATTTTAATATTTATCACATTGTTTATACGTATATATCTATATTCTTTATACTTTTACATTATATTCTTATATATAGCCTCTAATAATGTATTTTATCTCCTTCATTGCATTATTTTTGGGTGTTTTTTGGGGTATTCTGTGTGTTGCCTTCTGTTGTCTTTTTTTCTTGCATTTTATCTGAACTGTAATGACAGTAAATTTTCCCACTGTGGGACCAATAAAGCTACTATACTCTACTATTGACATAATTAAAAGCTCCCATACACTTCATATCATTTTAATAACTTTACTGTAGATGACATGATTTATTTATTTTTGTAAAGTTGGTAACTTGTGTCTAAGAAACATGAATGTAATTTCATGAGAAAATTATTTTGGCATTAACACAATTCTCCATATTTCTGATTTATCCACAATCACATACATTCAGCTTTATTCTGAAGGTTATGAACACCTGAAGTCCTTTCAGTCACTGTGTTTGTACTGACCTGAGAAAGTACAGTTTACAGTGAGGACTCTTCAGTCCTTCACACAGCAGCTCCACTCCTGAATCCTGCAGCTTGTTGAAACTCAGGCCCAGAACTTTCAGACTGGAGGACTGAGAGCTGAGGACTGAGGACAGAACTTCACAGCTTCTTTTTGAGAGATCACAGGAACCCAGTCTGTGGGAGAAAGACATTTGAAACAAGAGCATTGTCAGTTATCTAGATCAATGAATCTGATCATGGTACCAGGATCATTCACACTTTAAAGGTTTGGAAGACATTTATATCTCCATTAATAACTATACAGTAGGTCACAATGTGTGGATACACATTTTATAGAAACACTTTGATGAAAGGCACAATCTGGATCTGATCCATAAGAAACTCAGTGGGATACTTGAGGAACCAACCTGACATAACGGAATCACATTTCAAAAAGATCAGTCTTTATGAACCCAGATATGAATTTTTGGATTTTCACCAATGATGAGAGAGAGAGAGAGAGATTTTTAGATGTTTTAAACTGATCCAGAATCAGTTTATTGATTCAGAAATATTCCATGGCTTAATTTCTAAGTTTGGTTAAAATTTAGTCAAAATGTGTGAAGTAGTTTTGATGTAATCTTGATACAAAACAAACCTAAATAAACAGTGAAAATATTCCCTCCTTGGTGGAGGAAATCATTTTAATATTCATCACATTGTTTATATGTATATATCTATATTCTTTATACTTTTACATTATATTCTTATATAGCCTCTATTATTGTATTTTATCTCCTTCATTGCATTATTTTTGGGTGTTTTTTGGGGTATTCTGTGTGTTGCCTTCTATTGTCTTTTTTTCTTGCATTTTATTTGAACTGTAATGACAGTAAATTTTCCCACTGTGGGACCAATAAAGTTACTATACTCTACTATTGACATAATTAAAAGCTCCCATACACTTCATATCATTTTAATAACTTTACTGTAGATGAAATGACTTATTTATTTTTGTAAAGTTGGTAACTTGTGTCTAAGAAACAACATGAATGTAATTTCATGAGAAAATTATTTTGGCATTAACACAATTCTCCATATTTCTGATTTATCCACTATCACATACATTCAGCTTTATTCTGAAGGTTATGAACACCTGAAGTCCTTTCAGTCACTGTGTTTGTACTGACCTGAGAGTGTCCAGTTTACAGTGAGGACTCTTCAGTCCTTCACACAGCAGCTCCACTCCTGAATCCTGCAGCTTGTTGAAACTCAGGTACAGAACTTTCAGACTGGAGGACTGAGAGCTGAGGACTGAGGACAGAACTTCACAGCTTCTTTTTGAGAGATCACAGGAACCCAGGCTGTGGGAGAAAGACATTTGAAACAAGAGCATTGTTAGTTATCTGGATCAATGAATCTGATCATGGTACCAGGATCATTCACACTTTAAAGGTTTGGAAGACATTTATATCTCCATTAATAACTATACAGTAGGTCACAATGTGTGGATACACATTTTATAGAAACACTTTGATGAAATGCACAATCTGGATCTGATCCATAAGAAACTCAGTGAGATACTTGAGGAACCAACCTGACATAACGGAATCACATTTCAAAAAGATCAGTCTTTATGAACCCAGATATGAATTTTTGGAATTTCACTAATGATTAATTGATTCAGAAGTATTCCATGGCTTAGGTCTAATTTTGGTTAAAATTTAGTCAAAATGTGTGAAGTAGTTTTGATTAAAAAAACAAAAAAAAATGAGGAAAAAGATTTTCTAGATTACACGGTGGCAGAACTACAAAAATTCACCAGAATGAATGACGTAATTGTCTCTGGATTGACACTAAACCAAGATCATGTGCCCGAGACAGTGAACCAAAGGAGTTGGATGAATTATCAGAGTTCTAGCACTCCAAAGGGAGTAAGATGGGTGCAGGTAACATTGAGGCCTGTCATCCCCTACCAAGGAGAAGAAAAGAGGACAAACCAGCCCTAACAATATGATTGTTAATAAGAAGCATAACATGGATCAATTGAGACAGGGGAGGAAACTGAAGGGAATAGACGTGTATTTAAATGAACACTTGACAACAACAAAAAAATGCAGATATTGCCAAAAAAGCGAGATTCCTGAGGAAACAGAAGAAGATCCAATCCACATGGACTGCAAACTGTAAGGTATTCATAAAGTTGAATGGGACACCTGAAGAAGCCAGAAGGCTGGTCATTAGAAGTGAGGAATAGTTGGAAAAATACAGTTAATGAACAGACACAGTGGGCACATTGTACTGCTCTAACATGTGATTAACAACAAATTACATGTTTAACATTGAACAAGACATAGATGCTGACAGTAACTTTTTAACAAAACAAATATTAATTGCAGATATTTTACAGATGAACAATTTAACTCTACATTTACCACAAGTGTGTGATTATCAACTATACACATAAATAAATGCTTTGACTGCACTGATTGGAGTGTTTTTGAAGCTGCATCAGACAACCTCGATGAACTGACTGACACTGTGACATCTTACATCAGCTTCTGTGAGGACATGTGTGTGCAGACTAAGACTTTCTGCACATACAACAACAACAAACCCTGGTTCACACCTCAACTTAGGATGCTGCGTCAGGCTAAGGAGGAAGCCTACAGGAGTGGGGACTGGGTCCTGTTTAAGCAGGCCAAGTACACACTATCCAGGGAGATCAAAGTAGCCAAGAGGTGCTACACTGAGAAGCTAAAACAAAGCTTCTCAAACAAAGATCCTTCTGCTGTGTGGAAAAGCCTGCATGAAGTTACCAACTACAGGAATCCCTCCCCCCACCCTGCAGGTAACAAAAGACTAGCTAGAGACCTGAACAGCTTCTACTGCAGGTTTTCACACCCACCCCCCAGCTCATTAGCATCAGCCCATCACCTGGACTCTGCCCTTCCTGCTCCCCCTACTCCCCCCCCTACCTCACCCTCTGTCCCCCCACCTGCCCTGAAGATCAATGAAAGAGATGTGTGCCAGCTATTCAAAAAACAAAAGATCAAAAAGGCTCCAGGACCAGACGGAGTATCTCCTTCCTGCCTGAAAGCCTGTGCTGAGCAGCTGGCCCCCATCTTCACACGGATCTTCAATACATCACTGGAGCTGTGTGAAGTACCTTCCTGCTTCAAAAGTTCCAGCATCATCCCAGTCCCCAAGAAACCTGCCATCACAGGACTTAATGACTATCTACCCATTGCTCTGACGTCTGTAGTCATGAAGTCCTTTGAGAGGCTGGTTCTGAGCCACCTGAAGAAGATCACAGGACCCCTGCTGGACCCCCTGCAGTTTGCCTATCGGGCAAACAGGTCTGTCGAGGATGCAGTCAACATTGGACTGAACTACATCCTGCACCACCTCGACTCCCCAGGGACCTACGCTAGGATCCTGTTTGTGGATTTCAGCTCTCTGGATTTGTTTTGTACTTCGACAAGAAAATTAAATATAAAGTATTAGAAAATATGACAAGAACTGTTGATGATCTGATGGAGTGTATTACTATTGAAATTATCATGGAAAACGGTAAAAATATTTTGGTCAGTTGTGTATACAGAGCACCTGCCTCTAATGTTGACATATTTAAGAGTATCATGGAAGAAATGTTTGTGGGGTCTAGTCAGAAAGTCATATTCATCTGTAGGGATATCATTAAATGTCAACTAAATTCATGGAATTTGGTAACTGTAATACAAGCATAGATGTGAAAATTATAATTAATAATGTGGATCTTGAGAGGGTATATGAATACAAATTTCTTGGAGTTACACTGAACCACAAACTTTGCTGGAAAGCCACATTGGCTCTAAATTAGCAAGAACTGTTGGAGTGTTGGGTTGAGCCAAATAAAGTATCTTCTGAATGAAAAAGCATTATTTATTTTATATTGCTCACTTGTACTGTCATACCTCTTCATAATTTCACGTTTATTGAAAACTTCGACCTCTTCTAAAAAAGGTGCTGATCTATTCAATAAAGGCGGTGTCCACCCAAATTTACATGGAGAACAAATGCTAAAATTAAATCTACAGCCTGTGATTCACAACTCCACATGCGCATGACTAGCTGAGAATAAATAGTCAATGGCTTCCAAATACCCAGAGTGTGTGCATCTGTTATTTTGGAGTAATTTGGTCATTTCAAAATGTTTATTTTAATTGTATTTCACTTCAGGGCTGCCCAGAAGTGAAACCTATTCAGCTTCTGACCTCAGTGTGTGAGGGGGCGCTAGGGGGCACTGCACAGCTCCTCACCCAAGCAAGAGTCATGTGTGCGGCCAGAGCTAATCGCTGCTACACAGCCAAGCAGACATGGACTGGAAACACATGAGTGAGAGAGAGGAAGATAGTTTAGACCGGCGATGGGGGAGGGGCGTCTGAGCAGCCGCTCAAAATGATATACTAGCAAAGCTCTCAAGTCTCACTGATTGGGCCTGATGTGAAACACTGATCTGCGTGGCTAAAGCGCGTGCTTGTGTGTGAGCCAGGGCAGACTTCACTTCCTCCTGTGCCATGCTATCGTTAGCGTCTCAAACACAGGGCTCTCTGAATAGATCATTTGAAACCGTCAGCCACTGGTGAGTCTTTTGCAGCCAAGTTTCCCATTGTTTAAACTATATAACTGTCCGTGTAATTGCTCACTAACGTGCTGTTTCACTAGAGTCGGTATTAAACTCAACCTGTTCAATACTCCATCTGGAAAACTGCAGATTCTCTGTGGTGCCGCGCATGGAAACTAAGCTCTGACCACTCGGTTCGAAGGTAAACATTGATTTTTGTTTTTTAAAAAAAGACAGCCGAATTGTAGATAATACTTTAATTTACTTACTCACTCATGTAGTTTGGAGCTTTATGTTTTGTTTTGCACAGTTTTGTTGTTTTTTTGATTGGCGCTACAATGTCTACGGAGTTTGGTTATCAGCGTCGGAAACATTTCACGGGAACACACACACATGGTATTTATTTATTTATAGTAAAAACATAAAATAAAAAAAATAAATGAGTAAAATAAAACAAAAAACTAAACAATATTTAAACAAAAAGTACACAAAATGACTCCAGCACTCCAGCATCACACTACAATGGCAACCAAAAACAATTACACAAAAAATGCACAAAAAGACAACTGAAAGATAAAAAAAATACAAAAAAACATACATTACAGAAAAATACCCCAAACAACAAAAATATGAAAATGACTCAAAATACACATAAATAAATATTTATACAAAAAATACACAAAATTACAACAGAAATGCACAAAACTACACTAAAAAACATACTAAATAACACAAAATGACTCCAGAATCACACTACAATGGCAACAAAAAACTATAATTATACAAAAAATACACAAAAAGACAAGAGAAAGATACAAAAATACACATAACGACTCCAAAAAACATACATTACAGAAAAATACACCAAACGACAAAAATCTAAAAATGAGAAATTGGGTTTGGCGTCTCGGGGCGCGTCCCCCCGCCGTCTGCCCGGGGACTGGCCGTGGTTCAGTGAGGCACCGCACCACCTAGGGCGGGGTGCCTCGTGATTGGGGTGATTGGGGGTGGCCTCTGTGGGGCGGGGGCTCTGCTGGCGACGTTGGTGTGGGGTTGTGTTGCCTGGCTGGGGGTGCTTGGGTTTGCCTGCCTATCGGTTCGTGGCTGGCGGGGTGGCCCTGCTTGGGTGGTTGGTGGCGTCCTCTCTCGTCGGGGGGGCCGGGGCCGCCCACCTGTGGAGGGTGCTATGTCGTGGTGTCGTGCGGGCCTGTGCTGGCCCTGGTGTGGGCGATGGCCTCTCTCCTGCTTGGCCGCCGCTTGCCTTGGCAGGGCGCGCCGCTCTGGGCCTAACCTTAACCCTAACCCTAACTCTGGACTGCTGGGGGATGTGGCTGGTGCCTGGCTCCGCCTGGGGGGGGGGGTCTCCGGTTGTGCTGCTCGGTGCGTCCCTGGGGCTCGCAGTGCCGCGTGCCCGTCTGCGCCATCTACCCTCTCCGGTGGCCCACCATGCCAGACAGGCCTCCTACATAGACACTTCACGTCACTCACTCCCAACTGGTCTGGCTCAACCACTTGTTGCACCACACTCACATACCCAACCATTGGGGGGCTGGATGGTGGGGCTGGGAGTTGAGGGGGCCGCCGCCTGTGCTACTAAGTAGTGGCGCGGGGGCGGCACTCCCACCTCTGGCTGCACTACTAATCCCTCCAATTTTAATTACACCTCAACACACCACCCCCCAGAGGGTGGGACCACCACTTCCATCCTCCGAAGCTATTGCACCACATACACATATATACACATAGGTTGGATGGGGAGCACTAAGAGGAGGGGCGGATGATTGTCTTTCATTGCAGCCAGCAGTGGTGTGACTAGGGGTGACAGTAGGGGGTCCAGTAGCCGCAGTATCAAATCTGTTGAAAAACAGATTTAGTGTGTTGGCCTGGTCCACACTACCGTCCAACCCTCTGTTGCTGGCTGACTTAAAACCAGTGATGGTCCTCATCCCTTTCCAGATCTGTCTGGTGTTGTTTTGCTGAAGCTTCTTCTCCAGCTTCCTGCCATATTCCACTTTGGCCTCTCTGATTGTCTTTTTAAGGCCCCCCCGGAATTTTTCTCACCTCCTCCCTATTACCATCTCTGACAGCCCTCTTCTTATTGTTCAGGGTGGCTTTGATGTCCTTTGTAACCCAGGGCTTATTGTTAGGGTAACATTTCACAGTCTTAGCTGGGACAGTGGTGTCCACACATAATATACTGTAATTGGTGAATTGCATTCTGTGAGGTTATCAATATCTTGTCCATGTGATACACAGAGTGTGTCCCAGTTTGTAGCCTCAAAACATCCTTTCAGTGTCTCAAACACCTCCTCCGACTATCTCCTCACTGTCCTTGTGGCCGTAGGCTAGCATTTCACGAGGGGTAGATAACAGGGGCTGAGGTGAATGAGGTTGTGATCTGACCAACCCAGCGGGTGGAGAGGAGAGGAGCCGTATGCATCAGCAACATTAGCATACAGCAGGTCTAACGTCTTCCCCTCTCTGGTCGGACAGGTCACATATTGAGTGAAGCCAGGCAAAGTATTATTGAAATTAACGAGATTAAAGTCACCTGAGATAGTGATGAATGCACTCGGGTGCTGAGTTTGTAACTGGGCTATGGCTGAGTGAATGATTTCACAGGCTGATGTTGGGTTAGTAAACAGTCACCATTAAAACATGAGAAAACTCACGTGGCAGAAAATATGGTCGGAGCCCAACAGCAAGCAGTTCAATGTCCGGGCAACAGATGCGCTTTTTGATGGTAATGTGCGCTGGGTTACACCACCGGTTGTTAACAAAAACAGCAAGACCCCTGCCTTTCTATTTGCCGCTCTCCCGGTGCACTCCCTGTCTGCCCAAACAGTCTGAAAGCCTTCGTTGGAAACGTTGTCGTCAGAAAAATCCTGGTACAGCCATGACTCTGTAAAGCACATTAAACTGCACTCTCGATATTCCCTCTGACTCCGGACTAGGGCCGTCAGCTTCTCCATCTTGTTTGCCAGCGACCTCACGTTGCTCATGGTAACCGAGGGGATACTCGGTTTAAAACATTTTTTGTCCATAATGTTGTTGCGCTCGGCAAAGTCCGCTGGAGGAAAGTAGTGTGTCTATCGTCAAACAAAAACTATTAGAAAGTGTATGTAAGCAAGTCAAAATAAGGAAGTAACTGAAGAAAAACGAGTTAAAGGTTAACAAACTAATAAAAAAAAAGCCGGAGCGGCTGTTACAGGCAGCATGCACGATGGCGCATGCGCACTAAAACCCCTTTATAACACGGAGTACAGAGTATGTACACCTCTTTGTACATCCAAACTTCAAACACATACTCATTTGGCCATAACTGACAACTCTACTTAAGCTCCTCCAACTATATGAATACATACTTCCGACGGGCACTGTACTAGTACCCCATAAACACTGTGCTGAGCTGTACAGAGCAACATGCAATATAAACTAAAGCCCACAATAGAGGAGTGAACCACAAAAATCTCATTAAAATTAAAACTACAAACAGAACACAAAAAAATGAAAAAACTATTAAATATCAGATCACTTTCGTCTTCATCTCTTTTAGTGAGTGATCTTATAACTGACCATCAACTGGGTTTATTATGCCTCACAGAGACTTGGCTCAAAAATGAAGATTTTGTTGTTCTTAATGAAGCCAGCCCTCCCAAATATGCTAATCACCATATTCCCCGTGAGAGTGGTCGGGGAGGAGCAGTGGCAGCAGTTTTTTACTCAAGCTTATCAGTTACCCCAAAAACCAAACTTAACCAAAATTCATTTGAAAGTCTCTCCCTTGACATTTGTAATCCCCAAAACAAGATAGAAAAACCCACTTTATTGGTTATAGTTTACCGTCCTCCTGGTCCATATTCAGAATTTCTCTCTGAATTCTCTGACTATCTCACTGATCTGGTGCAAAGCACTGATAAAGCTGTCATATTAGGTAACTCTAAAGGGGACATATCATGGTTTTAAATCCTTCCTTTTTACATATAAATCATACAGTTGTGGTCTATATAAAGCAGAACTGCAATGCTTGGGTCTGAATTCCTCATTATTATAGGTCCACAGGCCCCTTTTCTACCCATTTTCTGATGTGCTTCTGAGAGCAACTCGTTTTGGTGCGGTCTCTTTAAATGCAAATGAGACACTCCATACCCCGCCCCCTCTTCAGGTGACACTCGGTTCAACTCCACCCTGCTCGGCCATTTTTGTAGTTTGATAGAAGAGATACGGCTATGTAGCGGCACATAAACTTTTTATTCAGAGGTTACTTACAAAATGTCAACAACAAAAGACTTGTCCATCCAGCCTCACATGTTCGAGCCAGAGTCGGACTCGCTAACGCTAGCGCCAAGCTAATGTCACAAAATGCATTTTAATACAGTCTTTTCAAAGACAAAAACGGCAAAATGAAATGACTAATGAAAACTTTAGACTTAACTTAAATCAGGTAGGCCATATCATCAAGGATCTAAAACGAGCACACAGCGCTAACATATGAAGTCTGAAGACGGTGCAACTGCTAATGCTAACAAAACAATGACAGGGACGTCTTATCACACTTTTTAGCGTTTTTTACATTTTACCGAAGTGCTCTGTTCGTCGTCTCCAAAGATAGAAGGAATTGAACCCTCAATCAGACAAAGTCTTTCGGCAAATCCTTCTTTATACCGGCGGAGGTTGCAGAAGCAGTCATCCTTGAAGTGCTTCACACACACAAAAATGACCTTACCCACAGATGTGGGTACATTTCCGTAAAAAATAAAACTCAACCAGGCACTTCGAAAAGGTTCTGATGCTGGGAGACGTTGTAATGAAGCGTGTGGGTTACTACATCCAACAACCAAACATTTTGACTTATCCTCTCGTAACTTCGGCATCCTTGATCTTGGACTAGAAAATAAAAGCGAGAAATAAAAATGGCGGATTGCTCGAAGTGTTAGACCTGGAGTTGATGTCCTAATTTGGCAGTTCCGCTGCAAATACTGTGATGTAATAGTTCAAAAAACGTAATAGAGAATAGAAAAATAGAATCAGATTGAAAAATATGAGCAAAACAGAATATAAAGATATCTACGGAGCACCTGAAGAGACTAATATGATTTTTTCTGTACTTCTAAGCACTCTAAATATACAACAAAATGCATTTAAGGGCTAAAAAAGTGGATTTAGCATGATATGTCCCCTTTAACATTCACATTGATGATGAAGACAACAGCTGAATTAAATTGTTTTATTATTATTCAACTTTAATACAGGAAAACAAAAAAAAATTTTGGTTTCTATTCAACACTGGAGCCAGGCTCACCAAAAGCCACAGCTCTGTCAAACCCTCTAATCCTGTCAACCTGAGCAGTGACGACTTCATCAACTTCTTTACTGATAAAATTCTAACAATTAGAAACAAAGTTAATGTCCCCCTGCAATGAGTGCTCAATAATTTCTTCAACAAACAGCTCCTGAAATATCCCCAACAGGTAGCTTTTATTTACATAGTTTTACTCCAATTGGTCTATCTGAACTGACCTCAATAGTTAGTGCTTCTAAACCAACAACCTGTCTTTTAGATCCAATCCCAACTCCATTTAAAGATGTTCCTCCACTAATCAGCACTAATATGATGAACTGGATTAACACATCTCTAGTAACAGGTTATGTACCACAGGCCTTTAAAACCACTGTAATCAAACCTCTCCTTAAAAAAACAACCCTTGATCCAAGTGACTTGTCCAATTATAGGCCAATATCCAATCTTCCTTTTGTTTCCAAAATTCTTGAAAAAGTCATTGCAGGTCAACTATGTGATCACCTATATAGGAACAATTTATATGAGAGCTTTCAGTCTGGCTTTAGAGCCAATCACAGCACAGAGACTGCCTTAGTAAAAGTAACCAATGATCTCCCCTTAGCCTCAGACAGAGGGTTGGTCTCAGTTCTGGTGCTCTTAGATCTCAGTGCAGCCTGCGATACAGTGGATCATCATCTACTGCTGCAGAGACTGGAAAGTGTTTTTGGGATTAAAGAAACAGCGCTGGGTTGGTTTAAATCCTACCGATCAGACAGAAACCACTTTGTTCATGTTAATAATCTGTCCTCAGTGCACGCCAGAGTTAATCATGGAGTTCCACAAGGTTCAGTTTTGGGACCAATATTCTTTACATTATATATGCTTCCACTAGGTAACATTATCAGAGAACATGATATACATTTCCATTGCTATGCAGATGATACACAGCTTTATCTCTCAATGAAATCAGATGAAACTCATCAGTTATTAAAACTCCAGGCTTGTCTTAAAGACATCACATCCTGGATGAGTCGTAACTTTCTCATTCTTAACCAGGATAAAACCAAAGTGATTTTATTTAGAGAGAAAATATCAGAGCAAATATTGTCTCTGGATGGCATTACTCTGTCAGACAGCAACACAGTAAAAAACTTAGGCATTATCTTTGATACTATTATCTTTTAACTCTCATATTAAACAAACCACAAAGACAGCCTTCTTCTATCTTCATAATATTTCTGAAATCAGGAATATCTTGGCCCAAAGTGATGCTCAAAATCTAATCCATGCATTTGTTACATCTAGATTAAATTATTGTAACTCCCTACTTTCAGGATGTCCTAGTAACTCACTAAAAAGTCTCCAGTTAATTCATAATGCTGCAGCTAGAATACTAACAGGTACTAACAGGAGAGAACATATTTCTACAGTATTGGCTTCCTGTAAAATCTAGAATAGAGTTTAAAATCCTCCTGTTAGCATACAAAGCTCTACATGATCAAGCTTATGTATATCTTAGAGACCTGTTAGTGCCCTATCATCCAGGCAGATCACTCCGCTCTCAGTTTGCTGGTATCCTGGAAGTTCCTAAAGTATCTAGAAGTAGAACAGGAGGCATTTGGCTATCAGAGGAGTTCCGGCAGCTGAGCTGACAGCAGCAAAAGAGCAGAGCGGAGCTCACAGAGGAATTTATTTACTAAACATGAACTTTTTCTTCTGAGAAATGATACGATACCTCAACATCAAACTCTATCATTTACCATCCGACTCTGGCTCTGAGGTAATCATCTACTGCTTTTTTATTTGCTGGCTCAACTGGAAAGCTAAGTAGCAAGCTAGCTAGCTACAAGTAGCAAGCTAACTAGCAGAAGAATCGCTCTTTCCACAACAGAATACAGCAGTCTTCTCCAAAAGATTACTGAACTGGAGACTACAGTGCGAGGAATACAAGTAAACATTGAGGTTAATGGACACTGTGGATATGATAATGATACGACTGTGCCGCTGTTTCAAAACAGCGGAGTGGATAAAGCTAACTCGCTACCAGCCCGTGCTAACAAAGCTATCAGGCCTAGGGAGGATCCTGTTCCCGTTGATAAGCCAACAGGTGCGAGTCCTCCTTGGAATACTCTGGGAGCTAAGCCTAAGAAAAAGTCATATCCACTTCAAAGGCTAACGGGCCTAGCAAAGCGCCCTGATATCAATAATGAGACGGACTGGCCTTCACTGGCTTCGCAGACTGCAGCCTCAACATCAACTCCCTTGTCTGCCCAGGCACAAAAGTGGACATCTGCTAAAGGCAGGAGTATCACCAAGTCACAAACCCAGTTTCATGTAGAACTGGGTAATCGATTCGCCCCACTGCTGAATGACATAGGATCTGGCTCTAATGAGGTCAACACACAACCTTCTGGAACTGCGAAGACTGAAAGTGCTTCATGAAAACAAAAGCGACATGGTAGGCCAAAGCAACAACCTCACACACTGACAGTGGGAGACGTTTCTGTTAAAGATGCTCAGAAGATGTTTAGCAGCAACGTGAAAGTGATCTGCTTACCTAATGACACAGTATCAGACCTGGCTGACAAAATCTTGCATATTGTTGCAGATTACCCACATTTGAAAAATGTTGTGATTCATTTTGGGTTAAATGATTTAGCCAAGGAGGAGTCTGAGGTGTTAAAACAGGATTTCACCCATCTGCTAAAAACTGTGAGCTGTTTGCAGCCTAAAGTCTTCATCAGTGGCCCGATACCTCCAGTCCGCAAAGGAGATCTGAAATTCTCAAGGATTTACTCTTTGAATAAATTTTTGTCTTCGGCTTGTGCTGCCCTTTCACTAAATTTTATAGAAAATTTTCCTATTTTTTGGGAACGTCGTCATCTTTTTAGAGCAGATGGACTGTGTCTAAACAAGGATGGAGTAAAACTCTTCACATCCAACTTGTTTTACTTCACCAGTCACACTGCTATCAGTTCTGATAAAGACAGAGGACAACATGTACCATCGGAAACAAAACTACAAGGAAAGAACATGGAATCGATGAGCTTCCAGCAAGAAATAAAAATCACCAAAATGAAGAGGTCAACCCAACCCCCACATCTCAGGACCCACCTGCTTCACCCCAAAATGCACCTACTTCCACCTCATCTTCTCTCCTACCCCTGCGTTCTTGGATTTAACTGCCCAGATGAACGAGCTGGTTCTGGCTGGCACAAGACTGACACTCCACCCTTTACCCCACCATGGTCCCATCTTCTCTCCTCTAAAGAACCGATCTGCACCACCCATCCCTCCTCGACGATACCAGGCCCAGGATCACTCTTCTCCTGAGGCCAGCTGTGTTCATCTGAGAGCGACACAGGTCTGATGTGTGCTGGGTCTAGACTGCAATAGCTCTATTTTTAGGAACAACCAGAAAAAGTCAGGGCCCTATGGAGTTAATGCAGCTTCTTTAATTCCTGTGGTGACAGGCAACACAGGTAAAATTGTGAAATTAAAGAAAAGCAAAAAGCTTTATAGAGATTGTGACGTGGTTCTTAATTAAGTAAATGATGGCATAGCCAGGATATACATTTTTAGTGCTTTTATTCCATTAAGTGAACAACAATAACAAAAAAAAATCCAGGATGAAGAGGAGCGCTAAACAAATAAACAGAAAAAGAGAATAAATATTTACAATAGATACAACTGCACATGCAACAAAATAACAGAGGCCTTCTGGCTTACCTTCATTGGACCCAGGCAGGACATACACTGACAGGGAGAGCAGAGACTGGCTCCCTTCTATAGCCCTTGGCTCCTCCCCCTTGTCCATTAAAACCCATAATCAGGGTTTTCTACCTAAAAACCCATTCATTTCCACCCTAACATCTATGTAAAAATCGGGTCATTTATTATTAATTCAACCACGTTGTATCTGCCAACATGACATTAATTAAATTAGTTTTGTCACGAAAACTGCTATTTGCGCTGACGTCACCGATGACGTCAGACGCCGACGTCCCGCATGTGATGGATAAAACCCGGACGTGTGCGCGGTTCTCGGTTTGAATAGATGGATGGTGAAATGAGAGATCCTACGTTGTCTAAACTTTATGGACTACTAAACTATGGCTATGGATGATTTTCACGGTGGCCTTGTGTGCACCCAAGACTACTGTGATTGATGGATGGATGGATGGATGGATGGAGAAACCGAGCAGAAAACGGAGCGGATAAACAGGTAAGTAACTATCGAGTGTGTGTATGTGTGGATGTGGTTAGAGAGAGAGACTGCTGCCCGCCTCTTACTATGCTTTGCCGTAACGTACGCTTAGGGACGGGCTTGCACCGTCACAGAGATAAAAATTTGACTCCTATAACATGTCATCCAAAAAGTCCACCAGTGTCTCAAGTAAAGTCTTTAAAATTAGCTCTTCTTAATGTTCGATCTCTTGTTAACAAGTCACTACTAATTAATGATATTATTTTGACACATCACTTGGACTTTTTATTTCTTAATGAAACGTGGTTGAATGATGGTATCAGTAATACTATTCTCAATGAAAGTGCACCACAAGACTTTATTTATTTAAATAAGTGTTATACTTGCAGGAAAGGTGGTGGAGTTGCTGCCATTTTTAAATCAATATTTCAGTGCAAAGAAATAACATTTGGGGATTTTATCTCCTTTGAATATATGTCATTCTTACTGAAGGGTGATTCAAGAGTTCTGTTTTTAGTCGTTTATAGACCCCCAAAATATTCTGGAGAATTCATGGATGAGTTTGCTGAACTGCTGTCAGTTGTATGCACTGAATACAACTTTTTAATAATAACAGGTGACTTAAATATTCATGTAGACAATAACATGGACAATACTGCCAAAGAACTGTATGCTTTATATGTATGGATACTTTTGGTCTTACACAACATGTGACTGGTCCGACACACACTCAAGGTCACACTTTGGATCTGGTTATCTCTAAAGGTGTTGATATCTCTGCTGTTGATGTAAGAGACTTAGCTCTATCTGATCATTTCTGTGTCTTTTTTGACCTAGAGACTGTAACATCTGTTCCCCCTAGTTATGTGTGTTTAAAGAAAAGGTACATAAATGACAACACAAGTGCACAGTTTATGGAAGCCATAGCAATGACACCAACATTTGAAATCTGACTGTAGAAGAGCTGAGCGTAAATGGAGATGAACAAAACTCCAAATTCATCTAGAACTGTACAAAATAAGTCTGCGAAAATTCAATGATGGCTTGTTCAAAGCAAGGCAGCAATACTTTTCTGAAATTATTGCCAAAAATGTCAACAACTCTCGCATGTTGTTTTCTATAATTGAAAAGCTCACAACCCCCCCAGATCAGATAGCCCCTGAATTACTGTCAGCTGGAAAATGCAATGAATTTGCTGTATATTTCAATGAAAAAATACAATCAATAAGGTCAAACATCAGAACAAACCAGCAAAATAACAAAAAGCTTGAACAGCTTCAACCACTGAGTGATGAGTCAACTACAATGTTAGAGTTTATTACAGTGAACCCAAAAACAATAGAGGAGACTGTTCAGCAGCTGAATCCATCAACATGTTGCCTTGACACAATACCCTCAAACTTCTTTAAAACTGTTGTAAAGTCAATTGTCACTGATTAGTGTCAGATAATTAACTGCTCATTCCAATCAGGCACCGTACCAAAATCCCTGAAAGTAGCTGCTGTGAAACCTCTGTTAAAAAAGAGAACACTGGATGTCTCTATACTGGCTAACTATAGACCAATCAGAACCTTCCATTCATGGCCAAGATCATTGAGAAGGTGGTCTTCAACCAACTGAGTCAATTCTTAACATTCAACAAAATATTTGATAAATTTCAGTCAGGTTTTCGTTCTCATCACAGCACAGAAACTGATCTGATCAAAGTGATCAATGACATAAGGTTGAACACTGATTCAGGAAAAGTATCTGTTTTCATTCTATTGGATCTAAGTGCTGCATTTGACACTGTAGATCATACAATTTTGTTGCACAATGTCCTGTGGTTTTAAAATTCAAGTAAAGCAAACAGAGAACACAGGTACACACTCCAAATGTAAGTATTGAACAAAAAGTTAACTGAAATATTTCAGTCTCATTGCAGAACAAACACACCCGAGTCAATTAACAAACAAACACAATGTCTGTTTGGTACATACAAAGTCAAACACCAGTGGTGGTAGAGAAGCCCACCGGCGGCCCACCGTGTTTTGGTGAAAAAACATTTTTTTAAAAGTTGACAGGAATTTTGAAATCATGACTATTATGTGATATTATAAGCCATTATTAACTATATTTAAAGGTAGAGTCTTACAAAAAGGCACAATCTTGAAATACGGTTTTAACAAACAAAAAAATTACAATTGAAATAAATATCAATTGTTTTCACTTAAGTTGAAACCTAGTGAATCGTCAAACAAGATATTGCTGGTCACATTTAAAAGTAAAATAAATTAACATGAATAAAGTGCAAACATGGCCAAGGGGTAAAACCAGGAACCTCAGAAGTTTTAGTGACTGACAGCCTACAACAATAAAAAACGTGAAAACTATTAGTTATTTTCATAAGAGATATTCCATTTTAGTCAGTCTTTATATCAGATATTTGTTTGGACCAGCAGAGGGCACTGGTAACCCAGTGGTTGTTTGACATGCAGCTATTCTCGCAGTGAGGAAGAGATGCTATGTTAGCAGACAGAGTAATAGAAAAATGTGCCTTTTACAGATATTCACGCAATATTACAGATATTTTTTCAGTGCTAAGGAATCATTTATGAACATGTTTAAGAGTAGAAGGCGATTCCAGTTTTCATGCGCGCAATGCACAACAGTACCAGTAACATGCAAGTGGGGTTGCCAGGTTGGGGGTCCTCTTGTGGCCAGGGAGCCCTAAGCAGCCGCTTAGTCTGCGTATAGGCTGGGCCGGCATTTAGTGTGGGGAACACCTACAAATCCACCCTACAGACAGTGATGTATACAGCAAAAAAAGTGGGTTACAGAGACCACACCAATCAACTGTTCTTAAAGTCAAGAGCATTAACATGCATTGACCTGGTCAGTGCAAGTAGTATTCTGTGAGTTGCCTTCTGTTGTCTTTTTTTGTGGGACCAATAAAACTACTCTATTATTGACGTGATTAAAAGTTCCCATACACTTCATATAATTTTAATAACTTTACCGTAAATGACATGATTTATTTATTTTGTAAAGTTGGTAACTTGTGTCTAAGAAACATGAATGTAATTTCATGAGAGATTTATTTTGGCATTAACACAATTCTCCATATTTCTGATTTATCCACTTTCACAGACATTCAGCTTTATTCTGAAGGTTATGAACACCTGAAGTCCTTTCAGTCACTGTGTTTGTACTGACCTGAGAAAGTACAGTTTACAGTGAGGACTCTTCAGTCCTTCACACAGCAGCTCCACTCCTGAATCCTGCAGCTTGTTTTTACTCAGGTCCAAATGTTTCAGACTGGAGGACTGAGAGCTGAGGACTGAGGACAGAGCTGCACAGCTTCTTTCTGAGAGATCACAGGAACTTAAACTGATGAAGAAACAGAGAAACGTTACAGATGTTTGTCTGTGAGAGAATTAAAGACATGTTCTTCTAAAGTCACATACTCAGCTTTCTTGGAGGCTTTGACCACTGGGAGCAGCTTCAGAAAACCTTTCTCTGAAGTAGAGAATCCCTTCAGGTCAAAGACATCCAGATGTTCTTGTGATGTCAGTAAGATGAAGACCAGAGCTGACCACTGAGCAGGAGACCGTTCCTTTGTGGGGAGACGTCCTGATCTCATGAACTGTTGGATCTTCTCGGGCAGAGCGCAATCATTCAGTTCATTCAGACAGTGGAACAGGTTGATGCTTCTCTCTGCAGACAAACTCTCATTGAGCTTCTCTGTGATGTATTTAACTGTTCTCTGATTGGTCTGTGAGTCACTTCCTATCTGTGTCAGCAGGCCTTGTAGGAGCTTCTGATTGGTTGGCAGTGAAAGACCCAGCAGAAAACGGAGGAACAAGTCCAAGTGTCCGTTTGGACTCCGTAAGGCCTTGTCCACAGCTCTCTGATGGAGATAGTTCAGAGTTGGTTTTTGAACTGCAAACATCCATGAGTTCTTCTTCTGTGGTTGATGTTCCAGCAGGTTGACTTTAGAGTTAATGAAGGTCTGATGGACGTGAAGAGCAGCCAGAAACTCCTGAAGGCTCAGGTGGATAAAGGTGAACACCTTGTCCTGGTACAGGCTGCTCTCCTCTCTGAAGACCTGTGTGAACACTCCTGAGCACACTGAGGCTGCTCTGAGGTCCATGCCACACTCTGTCAGGTCACTCTCATAGAAGATCAGGTTTCCTTTCTGCATCTGCTCAAAAGCCAGTTTTCCCAGAGACAGCATCATCTCCCTGCTCTGTGGACTCCAGTGTGGATCTGTGGCAGCTCCTCCATCAAACTTCACCATCTTGACTTTGTTCTGAAGGACCACATAGTGGCTGTAGATCTCAGTCAGAGTCGTGGGCAGCTCTCTCTCCTCTCTGCTCTTCAACGCGTCCTCCAGAACTGTAGCAGTGATCCAGCAGAAGAGCGGGATGTGGCACATGATGTGGAGGCTACCACACGTCCTGATGTGGGACATGATCCTGCTGACCTGCTCCTCATCTGTGGCCCTCCTCCTTAAGTACTCCTCCTTCTGAGGATCAAGGAACCCTCTGACCTCTGTCACTATGTCCACACACTCAGGAGGGATCTGATTGGCTGCTGCAGGCCGTGTGGTTATCCAGAGGCGGGCTGATGGAAGAAGTTCTCCTCTGATGAGGTTTATCAGCAGAACCTCCACTGAGGTAGACTCTGAGACATCAGTCAGGGACTGAGTGCTGAGGAAGTCCAGAGGGAGCCGACACTCATCCAGACCATCCAAGATGAACAGAACCAGGAAGTTCTGGAAGCTGCAGATTTCTGCTTCTTTGCTTCCAGAGAAGAAGTGATCAACAAGTCCCACCAAGCTGAAGCTCCTCCCCCTCAGCACGTTCAGCTCTCTGAAGGTCAGTGGGAATATGAAGTGGACCTCCTGCTGGGCTTTGTCTTCAGCCCAGTCCATAGTGAACTTGTGTGTTAAGAGTGTTTTCCCAATGCCAGCCAAGCCCTTTGTCATCACTGTCCTGATTGGTCGAGGTCTTTCAGGATGGGCTTTAAAGAGTTCTTCTAGTCTGATGGCTCTTTCTGCTGTGTCTGATCTCCTGAATGCTGGTTCTATCTGTATGATCTCGTGTTCCTGGTTGACTTCTCCACTCCCTCCCTCTGTAATGTAGAGCTCTGTGAAGATCTCCTTTAGGAGGGTTGGACTTCCTGCTTTAGGCACGCCCTCAGACACACACTGGAACTTCTTCTTCAGCTTGGACTTCAGTTCACTTTGGTATCTAGGAGCCTTTCTTCCTGAATGAAGACAAACTTAACATTAGAGTGGAGAAATCAGAGCAGGTTTGAACACTGGAAATCAAAGTGTGTGATGTTATCAGTCTGGATGGTTCCTCAGATTAAATCTGATTGATTGAATCGTGCTTTTAAAAAGAAAACACAGCTTTGTGTCCTTCATGTGATGTTCCTCACAGTGAAGATGTTCAAAAACTCTTACTGCTCTGCAGACGCTCAGCCAGCTCCTCCCGCTTCATCCTCTTCAGGAAATACAGTGTGATCTTCAGAAAGGCCTCCCTGCTCCTCCTCTGCTCCTCATCTTCACCCTCCATTTGACTCTCTGACCACTCTGGATCATCTCCATCCACAATCTTCTGCATGTGTTTGAGTTCAGCCTTAACAAAGCTGATGATGTTGTCCTCCAGCAGCTGGAACAGAAACACATTAAAGGTAATGAATGAAGGTCTGAAGCTGTGTGTGAAGAAGTGCTCAGTGCACAGATTTAGTGTGTCTTTGTAGACATACACACCGTAAAGATGGAGTCAGGCTCATCTCCAGAGGAACCATCTACACCCTCCAAGCTTCTGTAGAGAAGACACACTTAAACATTAAAACATGCCGAGGAGCAGCTGTAGGAATGCTCAGGAGATCTGCTAACATCATGTGACCTGGATCGTGCCTCCATTCTACCAACACGTATTCTGTAGAGGAACCAGAGTAAGGACGCCTGTGGTAGGGTCGTCCAACCGCTAGGGCAGAAAATCCTACGGTAGTTAAACAACTCGGTGGTGGTGAAGTTCTGGGGGTGCATTAGCTACACCCTGGGTATTCTAAAGCTCTGAATGTTGTAGAGCTGTCATGGCTGACACGTCCACCTTGTGGGCAGTGTCTGTGGAATGGCAAACCGACATGGTGGTTCCTATTTTCAAAGAGGGCAACCAAAGGATGTTTTTCTTTTACACCCCTCAGCCTCCCTGGTGAGGTACTACAGGGTGCTGGGGATGAGTGTGGTCTATAGTCCAACCTGGTTGTGGAGCTGTGGATCAGCTCTTTATCCTCATGGGGTGCTAGAGGGGAGATCACCAACCTTATTTAAGTCTTATCAAATCCATATCAGGTGGGTGGCACTACAGGATTATGGGCTGGATGGCACCTTATTAAGGGCCGTTCAATCCTTGTAGCAAGGAGCAGGATTCTGGTCTAGACCTGTTGTCAAACCTGTTTCCAGTGATGGTTGTACATTCCCAGGGGCTTCCCTTAATCACAGGTTTGTTTATAACTTTTATTTATAATATATGACAGCAGTCTGGTGGTGGAGGGGTGCAGTTGCTCTCTGTTGATTGCAGACCATGTTGTCCTGCTCAACAGGAGCAACCCTTTGAGGGACAGTTCATGGCTGGGATGAGGATCAACTCCCCCCACTCTGAAGCTGTAGTTTTCAGTAGAAAAAAGGTGAATCATCAACTCCAAGTCACGGTAGAGGTGCTGCCTCAAATGCAGGAGATCAAGTACCTCTGGATCTTGTTCAGGAATGAGGGTATGATGGGGCGGGAGATTAACCGGTGGATCGGGGAAGAATGTGGATGCTTAACTGGTCCATTGTGGCAAAGATCGAGCTGACCCAAAAGGCAAAGCTCTCTGTTTACTGGTCAATCTACATTCCATTCCCAGTCTTTTTTCAGTCCTTAAGAACTAGATGGCAAGTAGAAGCTCCTGAAATGAGTTTCCTCTGCAGGGCTGAGCTCAGCCTTAGTGAGAGGGGGAGGAGCTCCACCTCCACAATGAAAGGAGGCAGATGAGGTGCAGAGTATACAGAGGGAGAACATGCAATCTCCATACAAAGGAACCCAGTGTACCATCCTAAGGGTTTGAACTCAGGACCTTCTTGCCGTGGTGCACAAAGTTAACCACTTCTCCTCAATGCTGCGTGCAGAGCTTCTTTAAAATGATCAAACATAAGAAAAAAAAAAGACAAGACAAAAAAGCTGCTTTTAAAACAAACGTGATTCCTTCACTCTCAGCTTCTCGGTGTGAAATATTGACACATATACTTTTAATCTTTAAGTGATGCTATGACAGCAGCTCTGGTGAAACAGAAACGAGTCCCATTGTATTACACTCCATAGTGTGCTTTAAATTATAGACTGTGATAAGCTTTAACCGTAATAACACAATGACTGACCTGACTGGTACAACTCCACCTCCTTTGAAGTTAACAGGTAGAAGCATCGAATCCTCACTTCTAAGAGACACACAGCTGGGTCCAGGTCCAGCCAGTCTGGGATTGTTTCTGGATGAGACACAAACAGAAATATGATTTTTAAGAACCTGGACCATCAGGAGGATTACCTACAACCTTCCATACTTCTTATGGACTCACAGTTGGTCAGTTGATGAATCTCCTTTGAAGTTAGGGGGTTCAACCATTGAATCCTTACTTCTAAGGGACACACAGCTGGGTGAAGATTCAGCCATTCTGAGCCAACTCTTGGTCCTTGAACACAAAGACAACACGCTGTTGAGTCAGCATCAATGCTTAGTATTTTGCAGAGAGAAACAAACACATGAACATGAGCTCTCCCGGGTCTCAGATTATTACAGATATCCACAATATAGATATGTTCATTTAAGGGGAGTTGAATATTTGTTGAACTGGAGTAAGAATCCTCATGTTCAAAGCCCCTGGTCTGACTTATTTCAGACATCATTTAAAGCCTGATGAAGGAATAATTTGTTGTCAGAGTGAGGTGACTCTGCCAACAATGCGTCAAACTTCATTCCTGACTTCATTCCCTGTTAATCTTTACTAAGCACTGCTTTTACCAAAGTGAGCGCTCACACCTGCGATAGTTGAACAGGTTTTATAAACCCACTCAGGGTCTATATCCTTTACTGACTAACTATAAAAAATAACAGAAGAACAAAAGAAAATTAAACAGAATATCATGGTAAATGTTTTAATATGATTTGTAATCCATACACATGACTATAGAATCATTGTCTTAGGACATGTTTAATGTGTAGAGTATTTTTAACGAGATATCAGTCTCCATGTGTTTAAACCATCAGTAATAATATATAAGGATACGTGCGTATCCATCACCTCCATTTACCACAAGGTGTAAATGTGTCCATTTATTGATCAGAGATTAATAATGAGAAAGCTGTGGATATACAGAGAGGGAGGGGCTTCAGGGAAAGTCCCAGGGCAAAGCAGTAAGGCTCCCCAATGACAAAGGTCACTTTTCGGAAAAATGTTCAAACCACAGTCAGTCCTTTTTTTTTTTTAACATGTCCGTCATTTATTTTCACTGCTCAGTAACAGATGACGTCATGTCCTGTTGGTCTCAGCATTAGTTCCTATTGGCTTCTTATTCATCGTAAAAGCTGCAGCGCATGCGCCGTCACTCTCTAATCATTAAATATGTGATCAATCTCATGGGTCTGATGAGGATGTGCACTTAAGCTAAACACTGTCAGCTGATTGGTTCAGCTGGAGAGCGTCAAGCTGAGAAGACTTTGATGAAATGGTAAAAGCCAGCATGGTCACGGACGGCTTAGCTGAACCAGGTTTAAACCATAAGCCTGGCTTTACTGAGAACACTTTGATCAAATACACCCCTGGTCTGTTCATCCTAATGTCAATAAAATACTGATTTGTTTTCTCCACATTTGGGTCACGATATTTATCATCACATTACACCAAAGTAGAGCAAGCAAGAAATAATAACAATCCCATAACACTATGGTCTTATCGCGCTAACTTCCAGAATGTATTCAGTATGTGCTGTACTATAATGCTGGCTGACGTCTTAGTGGGCTAAATCACCATGGTAACTTAGGCTAAATCACTATGGTAACTTAGGCTGAACACCTAATCTAGTCTGGACCAGGTTATGAAGTGGATCAGATCTGAGCGAGTCAAAGCCCCGCCTCCTGACCAATCAGTTCTCTTATAAAATGAGCTGCCCATTGTTAGAAGATCCTGGTTGGTTCAGATCAGACCCCTGAGTTTGGGGAAGAAATATTATTAATGAATAAATTAATCCTTTCATTTAGTGATGACATCTTTTAGGAAAGATATAGATTTATATCTGATGGACTGATCAACAGTCAGCTGATGAAGCCTGTAGAAAAACACCACAATGTTCAAATGTTATTTTCTCCAGTATTGTTCCAATTTCACAGCAAACCTTGTTTGTTGTGGAGTTCTTCCAACTGTTTAACTGCTTGGATTGAGATAATTAGCCGAGTCAGCTTCTGTTTGAGATGACATGTTAAATACCAATATCTTTACTAAGGGTAAATATCTTATGTTGTCATTTTGCACAGATTGTTTATTTGTAGAATACATTCAGTGGGCATCACAAGTAGAATTAAGCAGTTTTATTTCCCATGGAGAGATACTGTATGTAACGTCACCTAAACTTAGGTCAACGGGGAGGGGGTCTATGTATATATTGGTATCGGTTCATTTTGTAAATTTAGTGTTTGCCAATATGGGCAAAAAGCTAACAGAAGTATGTACTTCTTCTCACTCCTGAATTGTATAGTTGTGTTGAGAATCTTTTTGTTTTCTTCGTTCCTTATAATATTCTGTTTACATGTTTGAAATATATGAACAATCCAAATCTAAATATGTGGTTGTGATTTCATACACACCTATGTAGTTGTTTTGGGAGAGCAGGTGGGAGGGTTGAGGCCACGAATATGTCGTGGTTTCTAAGCGATGTGCATTTTATAAACTAATATGACCTTGAAGAATAAAAAATAAAATACTGAGCAACAGAATCAAAACTAAAGCAACGGAAAAGGAACCTCAGATACACACTGAAATTAAACTGAGTGGAACGGAGCATCATAACAAAAGCTCGCTGTGATGCTGTGACTCCCAAGAGACAGTGCGAGATCCAAGATGTCAGCAACCGGCCGCTGGACAAGACAGACAAACTTTTTCCAAGGATACTACTGCTATTGTTTTTTCACATCAAACGACCTGAATCAACTAGAGGAATACATCGACAAGTGCTTTTACAGGATTTGCAAAATGGACAAAAACTCTCCCGACCTCACCCCTACATCCACCTCCAAAACAACCTCAGGTAATGAAAAAAAGATGCCAACTTTCTCCACAATCCAGCTCAGATTCATCTGCAAACACCCCCTGCTACCCTGAGGTAAGCGACATACTACTTTCTATAGAACAGAAACTCACCGAACTCGACAACAGAATAGCACTTATTGAAATATTACACAGCAAATTCCAATCACTCTGCCAGAGCCTTGAATACAGCCAGGAACAAATAGACACTCTCACCACTGAAAACAAGACACTCAAACAGTCAGTAAACATCCTCACTAACCAGCTCGACTCCACCACCTCTGAAAATAAACACATAAAGGAAACCATCCTCGACCTACAGGCACACGCAACATGCGGGACAATCTTTTTTTTACCGGCATTCCAGAACATCCCGCAGACGACCCGGAAAAAACTGTGAAGGACTTCATGACTCTCCAACTCAAACTCCCTCCAGACACCTTCAAAAACATCACATTCCAACGCGTTCACCGTATGGGTCAGAAAAACTCCACCAACAACCACCCACGCCCGATCGTTGCAAAATTCGAACATTTTAAACAGAAACAACAGGCGCAACAACAAGGAAGACAGTTTAAAGGAACGGACTATGGACTAAATGATCAATTTCCCAAAGAAATCATGCTGACTGAAACAACTTCACCCCATCCGCAAACTCATGATTCAACAAGGAAAAAAGGCTGTCATCTCCGATGATAAACTCTACATAAATGGACAATTTTACCAAAATAAGAACAAAACCCCCTGGCTCTTCTAAACCCCATGCTTCCTCACACTATCAAATTAACACTGACTGTTACTTTATCATCCATAAATTCTAATATACAGTATTGCACTATTGCCTCCCTAATCACCCGGACTCCCCACAAAATTTGTCAAATGTTTTTTTTTTGTACCCACACCTCTTTTGTGTCTGTTACTTGTGTTCTTTGCTACAATATACATGTTAGGTTTTTGCATTTGTGTTTTTTTTAAGCATTATACCTGCAGCAGAAAATGTTTCATATATGTACAAAATGCCACACACACACACACACACACACACACACACACACACACACACAGTCAATATTCATACATGCATACAGACACTCACACACAACACAGAATAACACATTTCATATTCTTTAAAACAATGTTAAAATTCCTAACATGGAACTTAAGGGGAATTGGCTCTCAGGCAAAACGAATAAAAATGATTAATCACCTATCCAAATTACAAGCAGATATATGCTTATTACAAGAAACTCATCTCACTAGCTCAGAGCAAAATAAACTAAAAACATCACAATTCACACATGTTTTCTCATCTCACTACAATAGAAGACAGAGAGGTGTCTCTATTCTGATCAATAGTAATCTTTCATTTACCCATAATCTTACAGTTACAGACCCAGAAGGATGTTTTATAATAACTAATATATCAATCAACAATAAACCCATCACTATCGGTAACATATATGGCCCAAACACTGACGACCCATCTTTTTTCCATAACTTCTTCTCATCAATCTCTAATAATTCTAACTGTCCAATCATCATAGGAGGAGATTTTAATACAGTCATCGGCCCATCCATGGACAGAAGTAATAACACAAATAAACGGCACTGGCAGTCTTCTGAATCAATTAAACAATTCATGAGTGATCTGGAACTTGGCAATAGTTTCGGCTTCAACATCCATCTACAAAACAATATTCATTTTTTTCACCCATTCACCAGTCATTCTCACGTATTGATTTTTCTCACCAGCAATTCAATTATTTCAAATATTTCAGAAACAAAAATCCACCCCATCATCATCAGTGATCACGCCCCTGTAAAATCCACTTTAAATAGAACCACACCGCACAGATCTAACACCAGATGGAGCTTCAATACGTCCCTCTTACAGTGAAGAAAATAAGTATTTGAACACCCTGCTATTTTGCAAGTTCTCCCACTTAGAAATCATGGAGGGGTCTGGAATTTTCATGGAAGGTGCATGTCCACTGTATGAGAGATAACCTAAAAAGAAAAATCCAGAAATCACAATCTATGATTTTTTAACAATTTATTTGTGTGATACAGCTGAAAATAAGTATTTGAACACCAACGTTAATATTTGGTAGAGTAGCCTTTGTTTGCAATTACAGAGGTCAAACGTTTCCTGTAGTTCTTCACCAGGTTTGCACAGACTGCAGGAGGGATTTTGGCCCACTCCTCCACACAGATCTTCTCTAGATCAGTCAGCTTTCTGGGCTGTCGCTGAGTAACACGGACTTTCAGCTCCCTCCAAAGATTTTCAATTGGATTTAGGTCTGGAGACTGGGTAGGCCACTCCAGAACCTTGATATACTGAAACAGAATTTAATGATCTCATTACAAAATAGTGGGCATCCTTCCTAGAAATAAATGATTCCCCAGAGTCATCTCCATCCATTCTATGGGAATCCGGTAAAGCAGTACTTCGGGGCATAATCATTTCATTTTCTGTACACAAAAAAGAAGAAATAAAATTGGAACAATAAAATCAAAGATTTAGAGGACATTATTAGAAACAACCCAACAGAAGAATCCCATAGTGAACTTAGAAAATACAGATTTAAACTAAATTAAATCCTAAATAAAATAAAAAAAACACAATTCCAGATACACAGACTCAGACAAGAAAACTTCCATCATAACAACCAATCTGGAAAATACTTGGCAAACCAAATAAAACAAAACAAAGAAAAAATTACTATTTCCCGTATCCAAAACTCAGCAGGGAAACCAACAAACTCACCTGAAGAAATAAATAACATTTTTAAAGAATTCTATGCAAATTTATTCTCATCAGAAAATAACCCAAACCAAGTAGACCATATATCCACACTAGAAAACCCAATTATGCATGAAGAACTCTCCACTGCTCTGCATCTCATGCCCAACCATAAATCACCAAAACCCGATGGCTTCCCTGCTGAGTTTTAGAAAACATTTTTGATCAGTCTTATCCCCACTTTTTCACAGAGTAATAATTGAAATAAAACAACACTCAAAACTACCTCCACATATGAACACAGCCACAATCTCACTCCTCCTCAAACCCAACAAAGACCCATCACTCCCATCCAGCTACCGTCCAATCTCCCTCCTCAATGTAGACCTAAAAATAATAACAAAAACATTAGCACATAGAATAGAAAAAATAATTCAACACATAATCCACCCTGATCAGACCGGCTTCATAAAAGGCAGACACTCATCCACCAACACTCGCAGACTCTTTAACCTAATGGAACATTCATCACAGCAACAAAATCCATCAATCATCGTCACCCTGGATGCCGAAAAAGCATTGGATAAAGTTAACTGGTCTTTTCTCATTTCCACAATGCGGAAGTTTGGCTTTGGGGAATCATTTATTAATTGGGTTAATATTCTTCACACTGCACCTTCAGCCACTGTTACCACAAATTGACTAACATCACAATCATTCACACTGCACAGGGGGACTAGGCAAGGATGCCCACTCTCTCCCTCATTATTCACCATCTTCATAGAACCTTTAGCTGCTGCCATCTGACAAAACACAAATATCCATGGAATAAAAACACCAAACCGCCATCATAAAATTAGTTCATATGCCGACGACATACTTTTTTTTTTTTACAGAAACCACATTTATCACTACAAGAAACAATTAAAACAATAGGAACATAATAAAAAAAATTCTAACTACTCCATAAACTGGCAAAAATCTGGGATGTAGCAACCCACACTCCACCTGTTCCTTTATGCACTGGTTATATCATATATTTAGGTATTCATGTTTCCCCCAGGCTGTCAGAGTTGTTCACCCTCAACTACACCCCATTACTCAAAACAATAACAGACACTCTTCTCCGTTGGATGAATTTACCACTCTCTTTAATCGGCAGGATAGCAACAATAAAAATGACAATCTTACCAAAAATAAACTCTTTAATATGATTCCATCCAAACCCACTCTTTCCTGGTTCAAATCTCTAAGTTCCATTATCAATAAATATTATTGGAAAAATAAAACACAGAATCAAACTAACAACCCTGCAAAAACCCAAGACACAGGGAGGTCTTTCAACATCAAACTTCTATCAATACTTCATTGAAAATCAATAACAGTACATATTTAAATGGATCCACCCTCAACAGTCAGATATAATATGGTTAGACATTGAACAAATAGCATGTGGAAATATTAGAATTTCAGATTTACCATTTATCAGCCAATCAATTAAACACCACCCATGTTTTAAAACAATAACAATATCAACGGCTCTGGGAGCCTGGAGGGAATTCCACATAATCACTGACTCCACTGCAGCACCATGCAAACTCACACCCATCTGGAACAACCCTGACTTTCTAAGCAATAAAAAACCACTTCACTTCCGCACATGGTCAGACAAAGGCATCACAGACCTGAAACATCTTTTTAAACAATGAACTTATTCTGCCTGTACTAGTGTGTGTGAACTAGCTTTACAGATAGTGAACAGTCTCCAATAAAGGACCAGGAAGCGTCTTGCTGTTTTGGTGTGTTTTACTGGATAAACTGTAAAACTGTAACATACAGAAACAAAGAGAATGCATATTACAATCTTAATGGGCAAATATACATTGCAACATAAAATAAGTAGCTTAGAATAAACAAAAACCCTCAAAAAACAGCAGCATTAACAAGCGATTAGCACAATGCTAATTTACATGGAAACTGCCATAGGGATGCTAACGGTATTAGCGCCAAATATTTTCTTACAAATTCAAATACTTACAGACAGATATTTTTGTAGAGCCAAAATAGGATGTTACAGGCCTGAACACTGTGAAGTGTGACTTGCTGTGAGACTGTTAGGAGCATGACTGAACTACGGAAGCTCTATGTGGACAAAAACACAAGAACTATGGTAGCCCTCTGTGGACAAAACACAAGAAACTCAAAACGTAAATAACTCTTCCCACAAGGGGCAGTACACTCCCTGCCTAGTATACTGCTATACCACTATTAACCTTTAACTAATAACACAATTTCTGAAATCGGTCTTGTGTACACCGTAGCCGTACCTTCTTTAATTACACGTACATCTACTTTACGTACTCTTTTATTCCGACCAGGATAAGTGTTCACAATAAGTCCAGTAGGCCATTCGTTTCTTTTGACCTGAGTGTCCTTTAGGAGAACAACATCACCAATGGATAAATTTGGTTGCTCTGCTTGCCATTTTCTTCTTGGTTGAAGGGTTGCAAGATACTCTTCTCGCCATCGTTTCCAGAATGAGTTGGCAAGACTTTGCACCTGTTTCCACTGTTTACGGTACAAGTCCTTTGGATCAAAGTCCCCAGGTGGAATAGCAACGGGACAGATTTTCTGAGTGAGTAACGCACTTGGTGTCAGCAAGTCGGGTTGATAAGGGTCGGATGACACGGGAACTAATGGACGACCATTCATTATGGCTGCTACCTCTGCCATGAGCGTTACAAGCACTTCGTGAGTCAAATTTGGAGAGTGGACTTTCAGCAGCATAGCGTCCAAAATACGTCGGGCCAGTCCGATCATTCTTTCCCACACCCCTCCCATGTGAGAGGAGTGAGGTGGGTTAAACTTCCAAGTGCATGTTTCGTTTTTGAGGTAGGATTGAAGCTCAGGATCTTTGGAACTTATCTGAAGCTCTTTGCACGCTCCCACGAAGTTAGTTCCACAATCTGATCGAAAGAACTTGGTTGGGCCTCTTATGGCCAGAAACCTTCTGAGAGCATTTATGAAACTCGAACTTGAGAGGGACTCAACTACCTCGATGTGAACTGCTCGTGTGACTAAACAAGTAAACATTACTGCCCAGCGTTTGTTTTCTAACACTCCACCTCTTGTCCAGCGGATGCTGAAGTTCCACGGTCCAAACACGTCCACTCCGACATGTGTGAAAGGAGGAGCTTGGGTGAGACGATCCGCTGGAATGTCTGCCATCTTCTGTTGTTGTACATTTCCTCGTAGCCTGCGGCAGGTGGTGCATTTGTTGAGAAGATTTGACACCATCCTTTTCCCTCCAAGGATCCACAGACCAGCAGACCTGATGGCTCCTTCGGTGATATGTCTGCCTTGGTGCGCAACCTGTTTGTGGTAGAACTGAACCAGTAAAGTGGCAATGTGATGCTTCTTTGGAATAACGATAGGCTGGCTTTGCTCTTGAGTTATTTCAGCAGAAGACACACGTCCTCCTACTCGCACCAGTCCATCTTTGTCCAAAAACACATCAAGATTTTTCAGTGGACTGTGTTTTAATGCGTCCCCTCCTTTGTTCAAAGTTTGAATTTCCTTTTCAAATGTCTCGCCTTGAACAGTTCGTAAAATAACTAACTTTGCTTGTGTTGGAGTGTCCATCTTTGGTTCATTTGACTCAGGAGCTTTTGAAATGGATCTGACCTTTTGAATGAGTTTGGCTATAGCTTGTGTAAGACGTTTCCAACTGGAGAAGCGCCCAAACCTTTGCGAACCAAACGATTTTGTCACAGTTGTGGTTGCAAACGTTGAAACTTGTGGGCGGACTTCTGCGTCTGTGGCAGGTTCAACAAGTTCAAAACTGTTTTGAACTTGTTGAACCTCTCCATCACTTTTCCTCAGGAAGTCGGGTCCAGTAAACCAATTGGTAGAACTTAGTAGTGAAGCTGGCACATGCCGTGTTCCATGATCGGCGGGATTGCTTTCCGTGCTCACAAAGTGCCACTGACTGGGCTCGGAGGACTTTCTGATGCGAGCAACACGATTAGCGACATAAACGTAGAATCTTCGGCTAGTGTTGTTGATGTAGTCTAAGACTACTCGGCTGTCAGTGTAGTATTTCACTTTGTGAATTTCAATGTCAAGTTCATCTAGTAGCATGTCCACCAGCTCTACCGCCAAAACTGAAGCGCATAGCTCCAAGCGAGGTACTGTGTGGACTTGTCTGGGAGCAAATTTGGACTTGCCCATGCAGAAGCCTACGTGGACGTGACCTTCAGTGTCTGTGGCTCGAAGGTATGCGACTGCTGATATGGCTGATGTAGAAGCGTCCGCAAAAACACACAACTCTCTTTGACAGGTAGATTGCAGTGACGTGTTTACATACTGTCTATGGATTTGTAGTTTCTCCAAGTTAACAAGTGAGTTTTTCCAAGATTTCCATTGTGCCTCTTTTTCTGCTGGCAGTGGGGTGTCCCATTCACAGTTCTCTGAGCACAATTCTCTGATGAGAGACTTGCCTTGCATGATGATGGGGGCTGCAAACCCAAGGGGATCATACAAGCTGTTAACAGTAGAGAGAATGCCCCTTCTCGTAAATGGCTTGTCTTCTCGTGACACAACAAAGGTGAAACAGTCATTTTGCAAATCCCAGTTAAGCCCTAAACTTCTCTGTAAGGGCAGGGGCTCTGCACCGAGGTCAAGGTTTTTCAGTTCTTTTGCAAGTTCTTCAGATGGGAATGCTTCCATTACAGCTGGACTGTTGGAGGCTATTTTGTGCAAGCGAATGTTAGAATCTGCAAGCATTTCTTTAGTGGTTTTAAAAGTTTGAATGGCGTTAGCATCTAAGGGAAAGGAAGCCAGTCCGTCGTCAACGTAAACGTTTTTAAGGACAAACTGTTTGGCCACGTCATTGTACTCCTCTTGTGTAGCCAAAGCCGCCCTCCGAAGGCCATATATTGCTATGGCGGGAGACGGGCTATTTCCAAACACGTGTACAGTCATCCTGTACTCTCTGATATCCTTTGTGGGGTCGTTACCTTCGTACCACAGGAAACGGACAAAGTCCCGGTGGTCCTCACGAATGACAAAACAATAGAACATTTGCTCTATGTCCGCTGTGATTGCCACAGGTTCCTTACGGAACCGCAAGAGGACCCCAATAAGTGTGTTATTCATGTCTGGGCCGCTCAACAAAACATTGTTTAAGGATGTGTCTTTATGAGTGGCACTATTGTCAAATACTACACGTATCTGGGTAGGTTTCCGAGGATGGTAGACACCAAAAAACGGGAGGTACCAACACTCTTGGTCTTCGTTGAGTGGCGGGACGGGTTCTGCGTGTCCTGACTCAAACATTTTCTGCATGAAGTTGAAGAACTGTTCTTTCATGTGGGGCTTTTTGTCAAGCATGCGATACAGCGAATTGAGACGTTTCACTGCTTGGTCTCGGTTGTTGGGCAGTCTGCGCCTGTTTGTTTTGAAGGGTAGTGGCGCCACCCAGCTGTTGGACTCATCCATAAAGACTTGCTCATCCATGATCTCCAGGAAGAGTTTATCATCCACTGACATGGCGGGTTTGTCATCATGTGGGGTTCTCATAAACAGTTTCTTGTTGAGATAAATATTTTCATCTATGCCAATCAAGCTGGTCATGTTCAAAGAATTAAATGGAAAGTCAGAGGCCGGGACCTTTTCTTTTACATGGAATGAGTTAGGGCAGGAGTCCAGTAGAGATGTGCGACCGTTGTTCAACACTGTTGTGCGGTAAACACTGACTTTGCTTGGCACGTGAGCACCCCCTAGGCAGACCTCACCGATTATGACCCAGCCAAGGTCGAGGTGCTGGGCGTACGGAGCGTCGTGGGGGCCGTTGTAATGTTCTGACTTTGTGCACTCTAGGTATGTCCCGACCAAGGAGGACCAGTATTGAAGCATTTGGGTCCAAATCTGGAATCTTGTCTGCCAAGTGCTTAAGATGAGTGTGGTGCTTTGCGACCTCTGGTGTCGGGATTTCAGATCAATCATCTGGGAGCATGTCACACTCAATTAAGGTGGGAAGCCGGAAACTAGTGTTGCCGTCTAGAGACTCCACTACAAAACCGTCAGCTTGGCGTGCCCTTGTCTCACCTACACCTGAGCAGGTTTTGAAAGTGTAAACTTTAGTGCGTGTTAACGTTAAAGATCTCAAAGAATTCTGTCTTTGCTAAAGATCTATTGCTTTGCAGATTTTGGAGCATGAGCGTGAGCTGTTACCTTTGCCGCAGATCTCTGTACATTTGGACACAATGGTTTGGGTGGAGTTTTCTGGTTGCTCCCCGCCATGCTCGTTTGGGGCTGCAGAGTCTGGAGCTTGAGTTTTCCACGGTGCTGGTCCAGGGTGCAGTGCAGTGACATGGTGGTCGCTTTTACACTCATTGCAATGTACACTTATGTCACAGTCTTTTGCCATGTGGTTGACGGAGGAACAGCACTTGTAACAAATGTTCTTTTCTTTCAGAATGGCTTTTCTCTCATCCAAAGTCTTTGCTCTGAAACCACGACACTTGCAGAGGGAGTGTGGTTTGTTATGAAGCGGGCACTGTTTATCTGGGTCAACCACCTTTTGGTCAGGGGAGTCACGAAAGCCTTTTGGAGCAGCTATTTCAGTTTTACGGACAGATACTGCAGTTTTAAAGTTGTGTTTGTTCAGTCTTTCAGGCCTATAAACACTTGGGCCACCAGTAGAGAGCAAGGGGGCAAAGCTTGGGTCGTTGAGCATTTTAGCTTTGTCACACACAAACTTTACGAAGACTGGGAATGGTGGGTAAGAAGCATGATGTTGCTCTTTGTAGTAGGATGCTGAAGTGATCCATTTCTCTTGTAGGTGGAATGGGAGTTTTTGAACAATAGGAGTGATGCCCCGGGATGTATCTAAGTAACTGAGACCAGGTAGGAAACCATCTACATGGGCAGCATCCAGCTCTGTGAGGAGATCACCTAGCTCCCTCAACTTGTGATTTTCTCTGTTGGCTATTTTGGGAAAATCTTCCAACTTTTTGAGGAGAGCATTCTCGATAGCTTCAGGGGACCCATAGACGTCCTCCAATCTTTGCCACACCATCCTGACACCAGCTGTGGCATCATAGATGTGTACAGACCTTAATCTTTTTGCTTGCTCTGTGGATTTGGGGCCTAACCACTTGCAGAGGAGATCTAACTCCTCTCTTGGGGATAAATAAAGCCCTTCTATGGCATTTAAAAAAGATGCCTTCCAGGCCCAGTAATTTTCGGGCTTATCATCAAACGTCAGAAGCCCTGAGCTAACCAACTCTCTGTGAACCAAATACTTGGCTAAATCTGATGTGGCTGGGGAATCGGACTCGTTAGCACTGACAACAGGTAGTGTGGGAGATAATCTGGGCTGGAAGTTGGCTGACTGACCCATAGAGCGTGGATGAAATCTTTGGTCGTTAGTAACTGGGGTTGGGTACTGCGGGTGAGATGTGAAAATGGCATTTTTGGATGAGCTTTGGTTAAAGGAACGATCTGCTCCACTGATGGTGTTATACTTTGGTGATTGCACCACTGGTAGCTCTTGAAACTCATATTCACTGATCTCACTATTTTGTATGCTATGCTTTTTGACTTTATTTTTCACAAACACACCATTGTCCATTAATTGCAGAGCTTCTGGAAGCACTAGTGTGGTAGCTTGTACAGAGTCAAAGTGGGTACCAGTTGGCAGAGGTGGAACTAACCTGTTCTGGACGACGTTGTTGCTATTTGTTGGAAACCAGGTATCTCCACCTTCATCATCGGCTGCTGCCTCTAGGACCTCTGCTTTGGCGTTGGCGGCTGCAGCTGCACTTTGTAGACGCAGTTTGAGGAGGTCAGCGCTGAGCTCTGCTTTCTTTTTTGTAGCTTCAGCTTCAATGTGGGCTTGTTCCTTTATCACCTCTGCTTCTCTTTCAGCGTATAATACTTGCGCTTGTGCAACTGCTGCTTTAGCACGTGCTTTTGCAGCCAAAATGCTTGCATTGGACCGTTGACTGGCACAGGACCGCCGACTGGCACGTGAGCTGTTGGAACAGTTCGATCTTGTTTCCCACAGGTCACCAGCATTGCTGACTGTACTTTGGTGGTCAGGGACAGCAGTGTTGTCATCTTTTTCGACTTTTGGTTGGCCTTCCATCATGTCTTTTTACTATTCTGCCTGTACTAGTGATAGTGAACAGTCTCCAATAAAGGACCAGGAAGCGTCTTGCTGTTTTGGTGTGTTTTACTGGATAGACTGTAAAACTGTAACATACAGAAACAAAGAGAATGCATATTACAATCTTAATGGGCAAATATACATTGCAACATAAAATAAGTAGCTTAGAATTAACAAAAACCCTCAAAAAACAGCAGCATTAATAAGCGATTAGCACAATGCTAATTTACATGGAAACTGCCGTAGGGATGCTAACGGTATTAGCGCCAAATATTTTCTTACAAATTATGAACTGTAGACATGCTAAAATGACTAATGTTGGTATCTAATAGAAGCTAAGATTACTATCATTCAAATACTTACAGACAGATATTTTTGTAGAGCCAAAATAGGATGTTACAGGCCTGAACACTGTGAAGTGTGACTTGCTGTGAGACTGTTAGGAGCATGACTGAACTACGGAAGCTCTATGTGGACAAAAACACAAGAAACTCAAAACGTAAATAACTCTTCCCACAAGGGGCAGTACAGAACTAGTTTCCTTCTCCCACCCGTCCAGGAGTGTGGCATCAGGAGCTATCAATACCTGGAATACCTCCAAATCAAATCATCCATTAATGCTAAATATAACACTGCAGACTTTGACCTACATCTCTCACGTCCAACTTCAGAATTTGTTAATATAACCTCTACAAAAAAAGACTCCTATCAAAAATGTACAAAATAATATCTAAACTAGACAGTACATTACCAACAACAAAATGGGAAACAGATTTATTGATTGATCCTGATGCCGACTTCTGGAACCACATCCACCAAAACATCTACTCCATGTCAAAAAATGCAAACCTACAACTAATACAGTAGAAGATCCTTCACCGAACACACCTCACTGGGCAGAAAATGTTTAAAATAGGATTCACTTCAGAAATGTGTAATAATTGCACCCTAAACATACCAGACACCTATACTCACACCTTCTGGCCCCGCCCACCGGTTCAACAGTTCTGGAATGAGGTCACCAAATCACTCTCCTCTCTAATGGGCTGCCACATCCCCATGTGCCCATCACTCTGTCTACTTGGCGACACATCAACAACAAACTTGAATAAACACAACAATAAACTACTCCTCACAGCCCTGACTGTCACCAAGAAAACCATACTCGTTTACTGGAAATCAAAGAAAAATACAAACATCACACACTGGAAAAACTTACTCATAGAACACATCTCACTAGAACACTCACCTACCACCACTCAAAACTCAGGAGTAGAGCCCCTCTCTGTTTGGTCCCCCCCTTTAACTTTTTACAAACATGAAATAACAGCCCTGTAGTTTCTTGAGAACCAATTCCCTTATCCCTGACTCATCCAAACCAGAAACCAATTTACATAATACATTAACTCAATTATTATTTTTTGTCTATTTAATTCTCATCTCCATGGCTGCCACATCATGTTTTACTGCACTGTCTTTATTATATATGATGTATATTCATTCTACCATTGTCCTGTATTATATGTAATATTTATTTATACAGCTTGTTATACATATATATATATATATATATATATATATATATAAACAGCTGTCAAACCATTTTTCAGTGTGTATATAAAACTCATCTTTGTGTCATTAAATCAACTATTATATGTATTTCGCTATTGTATCTGTTAGGTTCTGTTTATTTTAACCCTTGGGTCCTCTTTTTGTTGTGTCTTTGTTTATTTGGTTTGTGTTAACTCTCGTCTGTGTTTCAGGGATTCCTGTTTGTGGCTCCACCCCTCAGTGATGTCCGTGTGCTTGGCTGGTGAATGATTAGCTCCCTCGTGTTTTCACCCAGGTGTGGCCCATTCCTAATCAGGCCTCCTCCGCTATTTAGCTGAGTGTTTGGACACAGTATGGCTGCTGGATCATTGTTTGTGTGTCTGTGTGATGTCAGGGTCGTTATCTGCTTCCTCGTGTCTGGTCTTGCTCCCTGTTCCGACTCCCCTGATTTGGATTTGAGTTTTGATTTTGGATTTTGGATTTTTTTTAATTAAACATGGACTGGTTCCGAGAACGCTATTCCTGCATCCTGCCTCCTTCTTTCCCTGCATTTGGGTCCACACCAACACCCAATCGTGACAGTATCATGGATTTTATCTATTATATATTGGATTATGTAAATTGTACTTCTTATTTATGTATTTATTTCTCCCCCTTTTTTACTCTATATTTATTTATTTATATATTTTGTTATTAATATATATATAATTTAAAAAAATCCTCTCTTCATCCCGTCCCTCCTGTTTCTCTCTCTCTCTCTCGCACACACACACACACACACACCTGTACTGTAAGAAATTGTAAATACTGTTCCTTGGGTCTATGCTGTCGGGTTGTTTGTTCCTGTGTATTGTCTTGTATGTTGCAAAGCAAAATTAAGAAAAAATAAAAGAAAAAAAGAAAAGTGGGAGGTTAAGTTACTTTTTCATGGATGGTCAAATGAGGTTGTGTTTGAAGGTGGGACGTCACTCACCAGCATTAAGTTATGACGGTGGCACAGAAGGGCCAACAACACAACACAACAGCAAAAGTCACAACACAATGGAAAAGGGGGGATTATTTTCAAAATAAAATACTCTGTGTTCAAGGCGGACTGACGAGGTTACCCAGGGTCCTACAACCTTTAGTTGATAGTCTGTAGGAGGTGGCAGAGTTATTGCACAATGTGATTTATTTTTAGGTTAATAAATTGCGTTATCATTTTATTTGAGGTTGTCATTATTCATCAATACCCTCTGTAAGAAATAAGTCCAGTGATGTCCCAAAAAAAAAGTACTTGGCTAAAAGAAAAAGTAGACAGCTAAAACTCGCAGCGAGAAATCACTGTGGTAATGCCGGCACTGCGCGCCGATGGCGCACGACAACTGGGGGGTCGGGGGGCATTTTGCAAAAATGATGCTCTATTTTCTTAGCATGATGTATTTTCTCACCTAGTCTTTGTTTCCATGATACATTTACAAGTTGAAATCTGGTATCCATGGTAATGATGGCAAAGAATTGAGCATCATTATCAGTTTACCTCTTTCCAGTGTAAAATGTACCAACTTGTAGTATAGCAGTAGTATGGTCTCTTAGTAGTAGTCTGTAGAATACTGTCTGGTACTGGAACATATCTGCATGATTCACATCATTTTTGTGTGGTTCGCTTGTAGTTGGTTTTGGTAATATATATATATATATATATATATATATATATACACTAATACAGTACCCGTCGGAAGTATGTATTCATATAGTGGGAGCTTAAGTAGAGTTGAATGTACAAAAAGGTGTAGATACTCTGTACTCTGTAGTGTTACAAAGGGGTTAATTTGTGGGTGCAAAGTAAAATAGTGTGTGTGATTTATCTGGTTTAATTCTGTGGGACATGAACATGATAAATGTTTGTTTTTTTACTCATTTTTAGATTTTATTCATCTGGAGTATTTTTCTGTAATGTATGTTTTTTGGAGTCATGTGTATTTTTGTATCTTTCTGTTGTGTTTTTGTGCATTTTTTGTAAAATTATAGTTTTTTGTTGCCATTGTAGTGTGATTCTGGAGTCATTTTTTGTATTTTTGTATCTTTTCTAGTGTAGTTTTTTTGCATTTCTGTTGTCATTTTTTGTATAAATATTAATTTATGTGTATTTTGAGTCAATTTCATATTTTGGTTGTTGTTTGGTGTAATGTGTGTTTTTGGAGTCATTTTGTGTGTTTTTGGAGGCTTTTTGTATATTTTTGTGCATTTCTGTTGTCATTTTGTGTACTTTTTGTATAAATAGTGTTTAGTGTTTTGTTTTATTTTTTGTTTCATTTAGTGTATTTTTATTATAAATACTGTGTGTGTGTGCGCATGCGTGCGTGCATGCGTGCGTGTGGCTACCTCCATCTCTGTGGGTAATCTCTCACACGCGCGTCAACCGTGCGCATGCACATTATCCGTCACAGGTTGTTGAGAGATAAAAAAAAAAAAAAAAGAGACCCGGAAGTAGCACGAAAAACAAAAGTTTTGCAACACCAAAGTAGTAACTCTCTCTCTAAACGTCAAAAACAAACAAAATGAGAGTTTTTGGAGCCTTTTTGTATATTTTTGTGCATTTCTGTTGATGTTTTGTGTACTTTTAGTATAAATATTGTTTAGTTTTTTGTTTTATTTTACTCATTTAGTATATTTTTATTATAAATATTATGTGTGTGTGTGTGTGTGTGTCTACCTCCATCTCCTCCCTACATGGGTTATCTCTCACACACGCGCGCGCGACTGCACATAATCCGTCACAGGTTGTTGAGAGATTTTATAAAAAAAAAAAAAAAAAAAAAGAGATCCGGAAGTAGCACGGAAAACAAAAGTTTTGCAACACCAAAGTTGTAACTCTCTCTCTAAATGTCTCTGTGTGCGTTCAACATGTAGGTTTATTCTACACTACACCAGCACTGTCACGCGCACGCACATCAGCCGTGTGTGTTTACATTGTAGCTGCTAGCATCTTAGCACATAGAACAATATAATAAGGAACACTCATAGTGGAGCCGTGATGTGGACCCATCCGCTCACAAAACAACCAGATAGTTTGTGATAAGGTCGGCTAATGTCCGTCAGCACAGCCACCGCCCACAGTCATGGAGACGAAGGAGGAGACATTAAAACTCTAATAGAGTCAACAAATGAAGAATTATCAAAAATCCAGACATGGCTAGATGTAAATAAACTAGCCCTAAACGTCAGCAAAACAAAATTCATCAATTTCGGAAAGAAAAAAATAATAGGAGAAATAAGACTGAAACTAAACATGGAAACAAGTAAAAGAATATAGGGCACTAGGAGTGTGGATGGACGAGAAGCTGACTTGGAAAAAACATATACAAATAGTTAAAAACAAAGTTGCCAAAAGCAGTTACATCCTATGGAAGCTTCAACAAATCCTACATACCAAATCACTTAAAACAATCTATTCTTCACTCATAGCAACGCATTTAAATTACTGCTCCGAAATATGGGGAAATAACTACAAAACGTATCTTGAACGGTTATTTAAACTACAAAAAAAAGCTAAGAATTTTACATAAAGCAACACACAACGCACACACAAATTATTTGAAAAGGCAAAATACCTAAAACTGCAAGAAATAATCCACTACAACACACAAATATACGCATTTAGGGCTTCATTTAAAAAACTACCACATCAGATACAAAAACGTTTCACATACAAACAAAATGCCTATGACTCAGACATAATAATGTGTTTAGACTAGACAGGGTTAAATCCAACATTGGGAAACACAGTACTGTGTATAGAGCTATCAACCACTGGAATAACCTTGATGCAGAGATAAAACAATCCGAAAATCTGACAAGATTTAAAGAGAAGACACTAAGGATATTCCTACACGCATACAAGATCAACACAGCGACGACATGGAACTCATCAACTGGTCATTGAGCGCCATCGACTCAATCTTCACGAAGAGATGAACACAACAGCACGAACCAGCATGTCCGAAAGACACATACCCAAGTGGATATGTCATGGATGCACAGGGAAGAAGCCAGATGCTCTGTCTCTCTCTGCTGTCAGTGGAAGATGTGGAGGACATCTATATGCTGGGGGTCATGATCTTTGGCCTGCTAATGATGGGGGTATGTGCCTTTCTGATGTATCGTATGCTGAGGCGGCTTTCCGAGGATATCAAGGTACTTCGAAAGAAGAAGAATTTTTCGTTTGCAGAGCTGGAGGAACGTAAACATCTGGAAAAGAAAGCCCGAGTGTGTGCATCAAATTAACGGATGCACACACTTGGGGTATTTGGAAGCCGTTGACTAAGTTTCAGGTCGAACTCATACCGCGTCGGGGAGGTATTCGCTCCACACACAGACCTTCTTTGCTTTTATAGATAGACTAATACAGTGCCCGTCTGAAGTATGTATTCATATAGTGGGAGCTTAAGTAGAGTTGTCAATTATGGCCAAATGAGTATGTGTTTGAAGGTTGGTTGTACAAAGAGGTGTACATACTCTGTAGTGTTATAAAGGGGTTTATTTGTGGGTGCAGAGTAAAATAGTGTGTGTGATTTCCCTGGTTTAATTCTATGGGACATGCACATGATAAATATATATTTTCATCCTTAGACACTGGTTACTAGGGATGTAACGATTCATTCAACTCCCGATACGATTCGATTCACGATACTGGGTTCACGATGCGATTCTCTCACGATTTATTTTACAAAATGGGACTGTATATAAATGACTGAAAAATATTCCTTTATTTTTTTTGTGGAAAATACTATACTATTTTTCATTGTCAAAAGAATCCCTTGATAAACTATTCAAAACAATGCAATTTAACTAAAAATAAATCTTGAATGAAATAAATAAAGGAATAATACAAATGAAGAAGAAGCTTATTATTTAAATTCTGGTTATATAGTAAACAATACAAAACTGCACTTTTCTTTTTAAAAGTGCAACTGAAAATATATTTTGTGCCTTAACAATTGGACTAAAAAAAAACAAAAAAAACAGTCATTTTACTGTATTTAGGTCAGATATTTGTTTAGACCAGCAGAGGGCGCTGGTAACCCAGTGGTCGGTTGGCATGCAGATATTTTGCAGTGAAGAAGAGATGCTATGCTAGCAGACAGAGCTAATAGAAAAACGTGACTTTCACAGATATTCACGTAATATTACAGATATTCTTTCGGTGCTAAAGGGGTAATGAATCATTTATGAATATGTTTAAGAGTAGAAGGCAGCCAGAAAGAAAGTATTAGCAGATTTCGCTCGCCGCCAACACTTCTGGACAGCCCTCCGCTGGTTAAAAAAAGTACTGCGATTCAATTTTCACAGCATCGATGTGAACCGTGATACCTATGAATCGATTTTTAACTGCCTTACGATTAATCGTTACATCCCTACTGGTTACAGATGGTAGTCTCAATCTTTGTGCCCTGACAAATGATTAGTAATACAGGATTATATACTCACTAGATCCTTAGACGTGGAACTTTCCAGAGGAACTTTGAGTACCATAAAAGACAGTAGAGGCAAATGTTATCTTGATAAGTGTCTAGGCAACCAGTTAATGAATCCGGGTAATAAAAGATCTTACATAAGGTGTTTTTCTACCTTAGCCTTGGATACTGGAGTAGATCCTGGAAGATCATAAAACACAGTTCTAATCAATGTGAACATGTATGATTATAAGATGCAGAACATAATTCTAATAAAGTGTTAGAAATCATTCTGATAATAATATTATAACAATAATGTAAATATCAAGTAGTTTGTATTAAAAAAAAAACCCATATAAGTGGGCCCCAAAGGAAAATCTCGGCCAGGGTGCCAAAGTCACTGAGGACAAACACAGTCAGTATAAATAATAAAATAAATTCCCCTTCATGGAGGTACAATCTCCCCTTATCAGCACAGTCACTCTCTGATTTTAAATTCAATTATTTTATTTGTATAGCGCATATTACAACAGTCATCTCAATGCGCTTATCAAACTATAAACTTCATAATAAGAAAAAACCCAACAAGATCCACATGAACAAGCATTTAGCCATCTAACAAAATCAACATCGTAAACACCATTAAAGAAACAAATAATTATTTAATATAGCCTCCATACTCTCCCAACAAGATATATCTCATGACACGGCAGCACATCTGTTGTTTGTGTTGGAAACACAGAAACACAGAGAAAAAGACAACAACAACAACTCAGAACAGCCTCAGTGAGGAGCATCCACAAAGTCAATCCTTCCCTTTGTTCCATTCACTGTGAAAAGTAAGAAACATGTTCTGACCTTACCTTTGCTGAAGGTCTGGTAACTCAGGTGTTGGTCTCCCATCTTTTAAAAGCTGTCATTTTTCCCCCCAAAAAAAGTTTCTCTATTGTCTCTAGCGCTGTCATCCTGACTGTAGCGTTATCCCGCCCACTAGCTAGAGAACATAGCAGCAGCGGTCACATGGCATCAATACACTAATGTACTGTGAACTTAAGTATAGCATTTAGAATAGTGCGGTTACGTCCAAAGGCAGCTCTCTACGCTGCCTTTGGACGTAAATGGTTGTCATCTTGGGGAACTGACTGCGCATGCGCAAACATGGAAAAACACGCAATGGGAACGGAGGCAGAGGAGCAATGTGCCTTTGGGAGGGGGTGTGGCCTCCCTCTGCCTTACAGTGGAGTGAGACTGTGCAGCTGTTCCAGGAAATATCGCTGTTTAGTAATTTGGGCTCTGAAACGCACAAAATGCGGACACTTTCAAACTTATAAGTACTGTAGGCTATTGGAAATGGAAAAATAAATAATTTATAATTATAATTAAAACAAATAATCAAAATAGCAGTTCACCCTTGAGTAGGCACTGCCTACCTTGACGGTACATCACTGACAACATGGTAGTTTTGTGTTGGGTTAATGGTGCACTAATCATCGCAATAGTTCAGTTAAACGTGGATTCTTCAGTAAGGGAAGTGAACTAGTCAGATCTGTAACTTCAGTATAAGGATTGGCTCTCAGGGTTGGGGGTGTGCGCAGGGTCGCCCGTCCAACCAACCCCAGCCATCGCGCTGACCCTTGGTGAAGGGGGCCGAAGCCAAGGAGTAGGGGGGAGCACCACCGACGCGATGAGGAAGGCCGGGACTCCAACGGCGGGGAGAGGAGGGCGGCGGTGGCAGCTGCACCTCCAGCCCATAGGCCGTAGCCGCGGCACGAGCCCAGCCCTGAGAGCAAATCCTGATCCCGAAGTTACAGGTCAACTACTGTCTGCATACACAATCAATAGACAAGGGAGGCTGGCCCCACTGACTGACTCTTGATTTTTGCGACAGTGCTGCTGCGCTTGTGGCCACTAGGGGCACTTACGTAAAAGTTACCGATCTAACGCACATAGTGGCCTAAAGTTACACAGTGTGCCTTTAACAATGTGAAGCTGTTCTGCAGCAATGGAGGTTGAATCAGCCTTGAAAGCTGGTGCTACTAATTCCTACAGGTTGGTTCCTTCCAAGCCCCTCTGTCTGCATAAAAGCATTGCGGTACCAGACCCTCATGAGCATCAGCTGAACAGTATTGTTCATGGATTCCATCTTTTCATTTTACATTATAATTGCTTATTTGTTCTATGCTTTCATTTCAGAGTGCAATGACACAATAAACTGAACATTTTTCAGTAAAAAAAAATAGAAATTGTTTGGTGTTCTAAAATGTTTGACCGGTAGTGTATGTCCAGAGGATCTAACTTTGTGGCTCCCCAAAATTACATTACAACTCTTCTTTGAACACATTACAATAAAATTATATCACATTTGGTGTCAGTGGATGGAGTAAAATGCACAAATAAATAATACATGTATCAAATAAAACATACCTGTGACAAATACAAAAATGCACTTTTACAGCAGCACACCTTGTTCCCTACAGAAGCAAACAACACAATAAAATGGTGTGGACTCTGGACTTCCTCATGTGTAAAAACAAAAGAAAAAAAATAATTGCAGTTATTAGCAGACTTCACAAAACCATTAAAACACAAAATTGGCTCACAAATTAGATTGAAAACAGGTCTGTAACATTAGAAAACATCATCTTAACAACATGAGGTATAACAGGGCCAGTCCATTATATAGGCAAATACCTGCATCATACAGCCAGGGGGCACCAATTGGTTAAGTGAATTTTTTTTTTATATAAAAAATTAATTAAACAACCAACGCACTGATATTATTAGAATACAAAACTTGATAGTATTATTAATAACTAGTTTAAATGAAAACTAAAAAAATGTTCTCCTGCCCCCCAAATTAATTAACACCTGTGGAAGGTTGGTCGAGGCGTGGCCCAGTGTGGTGCGTGTGTGCAGTAAGTGGCGTCATCATGTCTACGCGACCAAACTAATTATCTGGAGCCCAGGGAAGAAAAAAACAGAAAAAAAAAGATTATGGAAAAGCCAGAAATCAGCCAGTGTTTTAAGATGATCATGGTCAATTATACCCAAGCCGTGCATTATCAAACAAGCTATCAGAGTGACCATGCTAATAATGATAATGTATTGGATTTTTTATAGCACTTTATCATAGACACTCAAAGTCGCTTTACAGAATTAAGCCATTATTCTTTCACTCCGCACTTAGTAGTGGTAAGCTACCATTGTAGCCACAGACGGAAGCGAGGCTGCCATAGTGCACCATCGGCCCCTCCCACCACCACCAGCACTCACTCACACACAACATTCATAGTAGGCAATGTGGCTGAAGTGCCTTGTCCAAGGACACAATGACAGATACCACTGTTGTGACTGCCATCCCACCAGGCCCAGACCTACTTACTGTAGCTTCCGAGATCTAACCAGATCAGATTAACAAAAAACATTGATTGCATGGTAACAGCGGTCTTAATTTATTTCATTGTTGTTTAACCTAATTTTAAGATAACTATTTTTATGCAAATTTAAAGAGCAACGTCACATTTTGTGTTTCATAGAATTAGGATTATTTTAATAGAACTTATTGTACAGTGTATTAATAAAAAACACTGATAATAAAATAAAGATGACCTAATTGATTTAATCCTGCTGTTAGATATATTTTAGTATGTTAAAATATACACGAGTCCAGAGGAAACCTCATGTACAGCAGGTCATTTATTCATGTTGGATATTTCATATCTCTCATTTTACTTTTAATAAAACTGTATTCTATATGTAAACTTGTGTTTTATTAGTATTCTGTGTCAATCTATCTAATAAATAACTTTCAACTACTTGTATTTGCTATGTGTGTTACATTTTAAATTTGTACAGCTTTTATTCTATTTATAAATATTTATCCATTTCTATCCTATGACTTGGTTTGATTGATAGACTAGCCAGTGAGTTCAAATTATTATTTTTTCTCCTTCAGATTCACTGAGGAAATGTGATTATGTCAGCGATGACTTCACTGGCAGGAAAACCAGGAGAATAAACTTATTAGGCTGGACTGAAGAATGGATGGGGCTTTTTAGCTTGTGTTGGTTAAAGCTGCTTTATTAAGTACCACCAGAAAATGACACTATTTTTGCAAAATACGTTATTTGTGCTATACCTCTGCGAACTACAATGGTTTAAGTTGATGCATGTTCATTACTGCAATTTTAGTATTGTAATGTTAAATCTGGAAGTTTTGGATCTGTTTACAAAATGTGAATGTCAATAGTGAAACATTTTAGCCATAAAATATTTGAATTAGAAACAATACTTGATGAGGCAAACCTCCACTTAGGGGCGTCGGACTGGGGGTTAAAGGGGGCTCAGAAGTCTGCTTTATATATATATATATATATATATATATATATATATATATATATATATATATATACGAAAATGCCTTTTAAACATTTTTAGATTATTTATATTGAAATGAAAAGGGCCCTGTGTGAAAATAAGATGGTTATTAAGCACAGTTTTGCACTAAATAGTTATTCATGCTGCATCAGGGCCCTACCACCCCCTTTAAAACAGTGCTAATGATATGACCCACATGTGCTGCTGCTGCTGCAGATAGTCTGAACAGTGGTTGTGACGTGGACCAGATTGACAGCAGCATGTATTTCCTCAAGAAAGGAAAACCAACCAAAAAGTCAAAGAAAGGAGAAAAGGTGAAATGAGGGAAATCAACCGTTTACTCAGTTCTTCAGAGGTGAAATTTAAAACATCATTTTTAGGCAATATATTGTTTTGTTTGAATTAACTACGTTATTTACCATTTAAATGCTGGAACATTCCTTTTGCACATCAAATCTAAATTAGAAATAAAGTTATTTAAAAATAAATAAATACATTTTGCTGCCACCAACTCTTAAATAGATAGCCAGAGTGTCCCCATGATTCTAATCATTCTATATTTACCTTTTATTAACCTTTGTACACGTTTGCTTTGTCTGTGTTGTCTATATTGTAGCAAAAGTATGTCACAAACACAATATTCAATAAACCACTAAAATATAGTAGAACAGATTTATAAAATACAAGCAACAGATATGGAATCATTAGATTATTGCAGTTTTTTCAGCCATGGGGTCAGAACCCCATGTGGGGTCAGCCTGGAATTAAAATGGGGTTTAAATGTCTAGTAAATGGTAAAAAAAAAAAAAAAATGAAATTAAAAAATATGTAGGTAAAAACGGATTAAAATTCTATTTGTAAAATTCTTTTAATTATTATTTTCAAATATGCATCACACACACAATAAATCAAATAACTGAATCATATACTTTAACTTTCTTAAATATAAATATAGTTTAAATAAAATGCAGTATAAAAATATCTGAGATGGCGCATTTGTCACTTTATCACTAATCCTGGCTACTCTCTTTTTTGTAACACTTTCAGAAACATGATCAAAAACTAATTCTAAAGAAAGAAAAATGTCTCTAGGGTAGCCGGACATTTGTGATATCAAAATAGGGTCAATACTCAAAAAAGGTTGGAAACCTCTTCGTTAATGTGAAGAAAAAAACAAAGCTTATATAAGTATACTAATATAGCTTCCGGGCGAAAAAAAAGTGTACATATCAAAACTTACAGGAGGGGCCCAACAAGATGATTTGTACCCAGGGCTCAAAATGTGGTGCTACGCCCCTGCTTCCACTAGAAGGCAGTTTAAATTTATCACTTTTTTGTAGCAAAGTTAGTGTGCACCTAATTCTTCAAGCTGCAGTTATTTAAATTAAATTATTGTTTGGTTTGTTAGTTTTTTTTTTTTTTTTTTAGACTTAGCCTTTTATACTTAACTTGGGTTTTTTTGTGCAATGCCTTACTCTAATAATATTAATAATTTGTATTCTGAACCTGTTACTAAAATGTATATTTAAATGGACTTGTATTTACTTGTTTGTGTTCTTTTATATGTGTATGTGAAACCCTTTTATTAAAACTAAATAAAATATCAAAAAAGTCATTCTGCTCATATTTTCTCATGTAAGTCATATTTGTGAGTATGGTAAAGACCACTATGCAAGTGTTAGAAATTATTCTGATAATAATATTATAGTAATAATGTAAATATCAAGTAGTTTGTATAATAAAAAATTAAAAAAAACACCATATAAGTGGGCGCCAAAAGAAAATGTTACCTAGGCTGCGGCTGGCACTGAGGTATAGGACAGACACGGTCAGCAAAAAAAATAAAATAAACTTTCCTTCACGGAAGTACAACCTCCACACATCAGCACAGTCACCACTCTCTGATTTTAAATATATACAGGACATATATACAGAGGATATAACTTTGACTCCCAAAAATGTATATCAACTTTTCTTTAAACACATAGCAATAAAAATTACATCACATCTGGTGTCAATGGATGGAGTAAAATTCACAAATGAATGTGACATGTATAAAATAAAATAAAACATACCAGTGACGGACAGAAAATGCACTTTTGTAAGCGTCTTCTTCACAGCAGCACACCTGGCTCCCTACAGAAGCAAACACCACAATAAAATGGTGTGGACTCTGGACTTCCTCGTGTGTAAAAAAATAAAACTATAAAACCACCATAAATGATGTGCATATAAAGCACAAAACAGCAGCTCCAAAATTAAAACAGTAATTTTTCAGCCTTAGCACAGTAACGTAAAGTAAGCTGTGCGTATTCCAGGTGCACATTCTTCTGTTGAAAATACTTATCTACCTATAAAAGCAAGGATGGGGTGTGAGTGTGTGCGCGCGCGCGTGTGCGTGCGTGCGGAGCAAATATCTCCCCGACGCGGTGCGAGTTTGACCTGAAACTTAGTCAACAGGTTTCAAATACCCCAAGTGTGTGTATCTGTTATTTTGGAGTAAATTGGTCATTTCAAAATGTTTATTTTAATTATATTTCACTTCTGGACGGCCCCGAAATGAAACCTATTCTGCTTTTGACCTCATAATGTGAGGGGGCGCTAGCGCACCATCTATATCTATTTCACGGCACAGCTCCTCACACGAGCAAGAGTCACGTGTGCGGCCAGAGCCAATCGCTGCTCACACAACCAAGCAGACACGGACTGTAAACACATGAGCGATAGACAAAAAGATAGTTTAGACCGAAACACGGGAGCTCTATGAATAGATCATTTGAAACCATCAGCCACTGGTGAGTCTTTTGCAGACACGTTTCCCAACCCGTTCAATTCTCCATCTGGAAACCTGTGGATTCTGTGTCATGCCGTGCATGGAAGCTAAGCTCTGACCACTCGGTTCAAAGATAAAAAATGATTTTTGTTTTTAAAAAAAAGACAGCCAAATTGTACATAATACTTTAATTTACTTACTCACTCATGTAGTTTGGAGCTTTACGTTTTGTTTTGCGCAGTTTTGTTACTTTTCTTATTGGCGCTACAATGTCTATGGAGTTTGGTTATCAGCATCTCAATCATTTCCTGGGAACACACACACAAGGTATTTATTTATTTATAATAAAAATATACTAAATGAGTAAAATAAAACAAAAAACTAAACAATATTTATACAAAAAGTACACAAATTGACTCCAGAATCACTCTATAATGGCAGCCAAAAACACTTACACAAAAAATGTACAAAAAGACAACTGAAAGATAAAAAAAACACACAAAATGACTCCAAAAAACATACATTACAGAAGAATACACCAAACAACATAAAAATGACTTAATACACAAAACTAAGTATTTATACAAAAAATACACAAAACGTTGTTTCATCTTCGGTCTGCTCAATGGGTTAGCGGTTACCCCACAGCAGCGACAGGCTGCTTATTTACAACAACATACCATGCAATAGCTTTGTTGACCTGTCCCTGGATAACAGTCTGTTGTTTTGGTGCAGAGGCTTCCCTCACGTCCACCAACACAGCGTTAGCTTAAAGCTTCACTGATGCATGTAACTTTTGGAGGCAGATTGGTTACATAATGGACGTATTTCCACTCTGAGAAGCTTGTCTTACTCTCGCATTGACTCGCCATGATTGGCACATGTGATGTAAACAGACACGCCGACAATGCTTCTTCTTCTTCTGTTTTACCGTGTTTGGCACGGCATCCTGCAAAAAAATGTAGCGCCACTGTAAACATGAAGTATACTGCAGAGAGCAAAGTAATGGACAAACGAACCATATTGTAACAGTAACTGTTATTTCTTTAAAAAATATTGCATTACAGTACTAGTTACTGTCAAAAGCAACGTTGGGGCAATAACGCGTACCATTATCAGCACAGTCAGAGCACTCTGATGATTTTAAATATATACAGGACATATGCACTACCGGTCAAAAGTTTTAGAACACCCTAATTTTTCTAGTTATTTATTGCAAAATCGTGCAAGGCCAATGAATAGTTTGAAATGATACAAAGGTAAGAACTGAACAGCCAGAGGTTAAAAAAAAGGTTTGGTTTACCAAAACTGAAAAATAATGTACATTTCAGAATTATACAAATAGGCCTTTTTCAGGGAACATGAAGTGGTTAACAATTTAAAGCTGTTCTGCAGCAATGACTGCAGCGCATTAAAACTGAAACAGAAAGAGATCATTCCCTGCAGCTCGTCAGGCAGTACGTCAGGTCGGGTTGGCCACGGCATGAGCGAGCGTTGCTGGACCCACTGAACATTACTACAGAGAAACAGGCTGTATAAGTGGGCAAAATGGACAAAAAGAGGATAGTGATCCCACAAACCCTGAGAGCAGAGAGGCTGGAAAGGATCCATCGTGGTCATTTGGGACTAAATAAGTGTGGACAGAGATACAAGGATGCCAACTGGTGGCCAAAAATAGCTAAGGCCGTAAAGGAGAAGATATCATCTTGTTCTCACTGCAACGAACACAAGCCCATCCAGCATCATGAACCACATCACTGCCCGAGCTCCCTTGGTAAGCTAGCGACTGATCTGAGCAAGTTTAAAGATCAGAACTTCCTTGAGGACACAGACTATTTTACAAGATGACTAAAAATACTGAATCTCAACAAAACCACAAGCAAGGATGCCTGAAGAACTGATAACCGATAAGGGCCCTCAGTTTAGTTCTCAACTGTTTCTAGACTTCATGTCCAAATATGACAGCCATACAACATCAAGTTTGTACTATCCTCAGGCTAATGGCATGGCAGAGCAAGCTGTGAGAAGCAGTAAAACAGAAGTGCTACAGAAACACTGTCACTGAACCGACAAAGGAGAGTCCAGCCAGATCACTTATGGGAAGGAGGCTGAGAACGACCATCCCTAAGCTCAACCACCAGCTGATGCCTGATTTGTTGACTGTCAGGAGGAACGACGTCAGAGCCAAGCAAGCCGACGAAAGTGTTGTCAACAGTAGGCACTCTGCAATGCCGCTTCCTACTCTTCATGTTGGTGACAAAGTTTGACTCAAAACAAACATAGAAAAAACATGGACACAGACTGGAGTCATCCAGGCTTCAAGCCATACTCCACGATCATTTGTAGTGAGAACGCCACATGGAAAGGTGACGAGAAACCGCAGACACTTGCAGATTGTCAACAAAGAACAGACAGTGGTAAGAGTGGTAAAACCTAAAACTGGTATTCACTCCAAGTCACGCGAGAGAGACTCCAAGTCACGCGAGATGTTCTGAGAGTCACATGACAAGCTGAGAAAATTCAACATGGCGGCTCGCTGCCGTGACTAGTTTACCGATCCTGTTTACGTGCACATACTAACGATTTTTACCGTTAAATCAACGCCACCAACGAGAGCCGACCACGCGCCCTCTCACCAGCCAGAGTGGAGGACCTCGAGGACTTCATAGATAGATATTACGCTGAGTACGTGATGGAGTCCGGACCAAAAGCCAGTACATCAGGTAAGTCGGCGAAGCGCCGGAAAAACGATTCGGCCACCGATACATCAGACCTCGAGGTAGAATCCCACACGGAACTCCTACAGACCATAATTAAGAGGCTGGATGTGCTCGACTTACTGCACCGAGACGTTCAGGAAATGAAAGTCAGCCTGGAATTTGCCTATCAACAAATCCAGGACTTACAAAAAGATAATCATGATATCCATTCGGCTTTATCTGCGGTGAGCTCCGAGGTAAAAGAGCTGAAAAAAGAAAACAAGTTTCTTAAAGAATCAGTCCTGGACATCCAATCTCGTAGTATGAGAGACAACGTAATATTCTCAGGTATTCCAGAAACCCCCAACGATGACCCACATGCTCTGTTGAAAGACTTCATGTCGTCGGCGCTTAAAATCCCGGCAGAAACCGTGAAAAACATCACATTTCACCGTGTCCATCGCCTCGGACCACGGAGAGGAAACCGTCCACGTCCCATCATTGCCAAATTTGAGCACTTTCAACAGAAGATCCAGGTTAAAAGTAAAGGTCGGGAACTTAAAGGTACGCAATTCGGCATGAATGATCAATTCCCTCGGGAAATAAACGAACGTCGAAAAACCCTGTATCCTATCTTTAAAGAAAACCGACAGAAAGGCAAAAATTCCAAACTGGTCGTAGACAAGCTTTACATAGATGGCCAACTGTTTAGGGACTTAAACATCACGCCCTGGCTCTACTGAGAAAGACAAATCTAAAAATAATAATAATAATGAAGTTAAAAAAAAAAAACACAACACAGGTGTTATGTGAGTTAACATTGAAAGGATAATTCTCCACTTATGGTGAAGCTAAGGTAGCATTATTTTTAAAAAAAAATTAAAATAAATATATATGTTGTATGTGTGTATGTATATATCTGTACATTAAAAAAAAAAAAAAAAAAAGGGCAAATAAAAACAAT